>NC_069500.1:844823603-844851103 GCF_027579735.1 Bombina bombina | reverse complement strand
CATGTAACGTCTTAAGGGTTATGCTGCCTGACTGAAATGTGAAGCTGTGCAGTGTGTGAGTTTGCAACAATTGTTGCAATATGTGGGGTGGGGACTCTTACCTGTTATAAAAGTGCATGGATGCTGGAACACTTCCTCTTTCTTGTCTGCAACTGCTGGAGAAAGGTTTTTTCTGTTTTGCTTGCAGGATGGTGCGGCCTAGGCGTCAGTCGGTTCCTCCAAAGTGGATGAGGGAGTCTTCGCCAGTGGCACGGCGAGTATCTGTGGGGGAAAGAGAGGTGGCAGTTTAGGTAGTGAGGTAGTAGGCCCGAGCCCTTCTCAAGGGGTAGGCCTCACCCCTTCCCGGGATTCTGGGGAGCCCTCTGGAGTTTCTTCCTCCCCTTCCCTTTTCCCAGGGTCCCAGGGGGAGGATTTGGAGGATTCAGGGTTGGTTTCAGGGGGTGGCGCAGGTGATGGGGGGGTAGAAGTTTCTCCGGTTGGCTCGATCGGTCTCCCGGGGGTGTTTAGGGCCGGGCAGCTTGCATCGGGTGGGGGGCCTAGTTTTGGGCCTCTACCGGTATCGGGGCGGGTAGGCCCGGATCGGGGGCGCGTGGCGCAGGGCCGTGGGCAAGTAGGCGGGCCAGTTTTTGGGACTGCAGGGACGCTAGTCGCCCAGGAAAGTGAGGGCCTTACTATGCAGGGTGAGCAGGAGGGACTAACTTTGAG
The DNA here is from genome assembly GCF_027579735.1 of Bombina bombina. NCBI lineage: Eukaryota > Metazoa > Chordata > Amphibia > Anura > Bombinatoridae > Bombina > Bombina bombina. Next base: position 844,850,398 of record NC_069500.1, on the reverse strand, counting down.
CGGGGGGCCTTCGGGCCTACACCGCGTGGCCGCGCCTGGTGGCCTAGTGGGTCCCTCCCCTACCCTGGAGGCTTTAGGCGGTGGGGATCGCGGCCTGCATGGTGCCCCCTCTGTCAGTGGTGGTTCCGGTGGGTTTGCGGCCCCTCCTTGGGATGGGTACTTACCTAACTTACCTGTCCCGGAGGCGGCACGGGCGGCGGTCGTGGCCTTAATCCAGGCCCTTTCGGCGGGAGCGGGTCCGGGCGTCGCGGCGGGTGTGGAGCGGTCCGGCATCATCTGCGGTGGTCCGGCAGCTGTTCCGGCGGTCGGCGGCGTGGCCCAGTCTGGAGCGGCGGGCGGTGCTTCTTCCCTTCGGTCCGTGGTAGGCACGAGTGACGTCACTTCCGGTAGTCGCACCGGTGACGTCACTTCCGGGCGTCGCGCATGTGACGTCATTTCCGGTTTAGGGCGCGGTGGAGTACAGGCGACGGATGGAGGCGCGAGAGGTGAGTCGGGAGCCTGGGGATCCGGGAGGGGCAGCACCGGACAGGCTGCGGCGGTGAGCGGGCAGGGGGGGGACAGGCTCTTGGCAGTTGGAGACACTTGTGGGGGCGCATGGTGGGCATATGGGTGCTGGCAATGGTGGGTCCGCGCCGCAGGCTGGGACTTCTGTGGGCCTTGGAGTCTTTGGTACTAGGGGACCTGTTGGTGCGGGGCACTGGGGCGGGCAGGGCCGGGCAGCTATGGCAGTGCTGGGTCTGAGTGGAAGTGGTGGACTGGAGATTGGCCCTGCTGGGGGCAGTAATCAGGTGGTTGGCGGGCTGCAAGTTGGGCATGAGCCTATAGGGAGAGGACAACAGGATGTGATGGGGGAAATTTTTAGGTTGGCCTCAATTTTGGCTCAAGGGGCGCACGCGGGTTCCTCCGGGGTGGGGGGGCAGCAGCATACAGTGCCGGTCAGTGCTGGGGGGTTGGATCCTGGTCATGTCGGAGTTGCGGGTAGTGGGAGGGCGGGTGGACATGGGGCAGTGGCTGGACACGCAGGGGCTGGGGGAACGGGGCAGTTGGGAGTTGGGGTCCCGGTGGGTGGTCAGCCAGGTAGTTCTGGAGTGGGAGGGGGTGGTGCCCGTTCCTTGATTCCTGGTGCTCCCGATTCTGTTTTGTTTTCTCCGGTGAGCGGGGATGCTGTGGTGGCAGTTTGCCAGGAGGCTCGGCGAGAGGTGACTCAGAGGACTGGACCAAGCCAGGAGGCTCTTCCCCCGGCGGCGGCAGGAGCAGGTGAGATTGTATTGTGTGGGGTGCTGGGGGAGGGTACGGGTGGGTCATCTAGTGACACTGGCTCTGAGAGCGACGACTCCTTAGGGCCAGTGTCTAAACCTCAAAAACGGGTATTGAAGTATCTTCGTAGGTTGGTAGCTGGGCAACAGAGGCAGGAGTCGAGGCTAGCTCTGGGTGGGGGAGTGCAGATGAGGGACTCAGTGGGTGTTGGTCCGCAGGTAGGGTCAGGGACTGTGAGCTTGGCGGTGGCAGACAGGAAAGTTGCGCTGTAAGGGGATGCTTACCCCTGCAATGTGCACTCATTGCATTCTCACCTTAAAGCTAAGACGATCAAGAAAATTAGAGATGGCAAATATGTACACATTTTTGATTTGTCGCTGGAGGCCCATAAGGCAAAGGAGCGGAGCGAGGACGGCTCAGGTCCAAAAAAGGGCAAGAGACCGGAGACAATGGACGAGTGGCGCACGTGCTTTAGGGTTTTGGCTTCCTGCCTGGTGGAGGCGAAGCCTGAGCTGCGGGTTGACATGTTAAAATATATGGAAACTATTGAGTTCGTCCATAAGACATATAAGGAGGGGGTGTGGCGGTCTTATGACGCGGATTATAGTCATAAGATGGTGGGGAACCCTTTGCTGACCTTTGGCACCACGGATGTGCATCAGGTGCAAGGGCCGGGGGGAGTAAGCAGATGGGAGGAGTCAAGAGAAAAGGGCGGGAGTGTTGGAAGTTCAACGACGGGAAGTGTGACCGAGGAGCGAACTGCTCCTTTCGACACTCCTGCATATACTGCGGAGCTGGTCACCCAGGGACCGAATGTGCTAGACGAAAAGAGATGGGGGGCCGCGGAGCCGGCAGAGGGGCTGCTGGGGTGAAGGGCACCAACGCCGTTGAGGGTGGCCGCCCTTGAGCCATGGCTCAGGGCATACCCGGACAGGAGGGCGGGGAGCTCCTCCTGGCCGGGCTGCGCAAGGGTTTCCTCATTCCAGTGGTAGGTCCGGTGATTGGGGCGCGTCAGAAGCGGAACCTCAAGTCAGCGTATGATTACCCTGACATAGTGAGGGATAAACTGGGCAAAGAACTGAGCTTAGGTCGCATGGTGGGCCCCTTTCGGGAGCCACCCATTAAGGGTTTGGTGGTTTCCCCTCTGGGGGTTGTGCCAAAGAAGGAAGCGGGGAAATTCCAGTTGATTCAGCATTTATCATACCCGAAAGGTAATTCGGTCAATGACGCAATCAACCCGGAGGTTAGCTCAGTTTTTTATCAGTCGTTTGACCGAGCAATGGTTTTGGTGCAACAGGCTGGTGTCGGGGCACTCTTGGCAAAGCTCGATATCGAGTCGGCCTTCTGCTTGTTGCCTATTCATCCAGCATCCTTTCGGTTGATGGGGTGCTGGTTTGAAGGTGCTTACTATGTAGATCGTTGTCTCCCAATGGGTTGCTCGGTCTCATGCGCCTTTTTCGAGATGTTCAGCACATTCTTGCACTGGGCTGTGTTTTCAGAAGCGCGGGGTGGGCTTATAGCCCATTACTTGGACGATTTTCTGCTAATCGGCAGGGCTGGGTCGCCTGAGTGCGCGCGGCTCATGTCAGTGATGAGAGCCCTATTTGCATATTTTGGGGTCCCATTGGCAGAGGACAAGACCCAGGGGCCATGCACTTGCCTGATGTTTCTGGGTATCGAGATCGATACTGTAGAAAGGCAGTGCAGGTAGCCAAAGGATAAGGTGGTTCGTATGCTGGCCGTGGTTTCTTCGGCCGCGGTGGCTGACCGGCTCTCGATAAAAGAGTTGCAGGCTTTACTGGGTTTGCTCAATTTCGCGTGCAAAGTTATCCCGATGGGCAGAGTATTCAACAGGAGGTTGGAGGGCCCTCTAAAAGGGGATAGTGGGAGCCGCAAGTCGTGTGCGGTGTCTCCAGATATGAAGGAGGACTTGAGAATATGGGAGTTGTTCCTGGAGGATTTCAATGGGGTCTTGTTATGGAGGCAAGTAAGGACATCTAGCCAGGCTCTGCATCTGTTCACGGATGCGGCAGGAGCAAAGGGTTATGGGGCTTACTTCAACGGCACCTGGAGTTCCGGGGAGTGGCCTGGGGCCTGGATTGAGAGGGGATGGACCAGGAACCTTACACTCCTGGAGTTGTTCCCTATTGTCGTAGCCATTGAATTATGGGGGCGGCAATTAGCGAACCAGAATGTAATATTCTGGTGCGATAATCTGAGCGTCGTGTTTGCTATCAACAATCTTTCAGCCTCTTCCCCTATTGTGGTGCGTTACCTTCGTTGGGTGGTGCTGCGGTGCTTGCAGCACAACATTGACTTTACGGCGCGGCATGTGCCTGGGGTCGATAACGTATTGGCAGACGCGTTGTCGCGAGGCCAATGGGAGGCATTCAGAAAGTTGGCACCAAGGGCAGCAAAGGTTGGTACTCCTTGTCCTTCATTTCTTTGGCAGGTGGCGGAAGGGGGGATGTGCTGACTTCAATGGTTCAGGCGTCGCTGGCACCTGCTACCTGGAAGGCCTACGGCAAGTACTGGGCGGAATGGGAAGTCTTCCTCAAGGGTAAGGGTGTCCCGGTGGAATCCGGATCATCAGCTTTGTTGCTTGAGTGGATGGTGTGTTTGAAGGAAGGGGGCTGTAGGAAAGGATCCATGCAAGGAAGGCTAGCTGCTTTATCCTTTTTTGCTAAATGGAAGGGTATCCAGGATGGGACGAATACTTTCCTGGTTAGGCAGGTAATGAAAGGTTGGGGTAGGATAGAGGCTAAGTCAGCGGATCGGCGAGAGTCCATTACCATTCAGCGGCTGGGGGCGTTATTGGCAGCGCTGCCCGAAGTGTGCGCAGACGAGTACGAAGTTGCTTTGTTTAGGGCGGCATTTTCAGTTGCTTTCTTTGGGGCTTTGAGAGTAGGCGAGATAGTTAGTCCAACCAGGTCGGCGGTAGGTTGTGGTATCCAAGCGCAGCATGTCAGGTTTGACATGCAAGCGCTATTGTTATTTATCCCCAGATCTAAGACGGATCAAGAAAGGAAAGGTGTATGGTTATCCATACAGCAGCAGGACGATGTGGGGTGTTGCCCCATCCGGCTCGCTTCTGAGTTTTCGGTTAAAAGGCCTGGGAGTTCAGGGCAGTTTTTTATTCATGTGGATGGGTCTAACTTGTCCAGATTCCAGTTTCGGAGGGTGTTGGAGGAAGCGGCTAGGAGGGTCGGCTTGGACCCTGGGCTCATTGCTCCCCACTCCTTTCGCATTGGAGCGGCCACCAGCGCAGCTGCGGCTGGGGCGTCGGAGCGAGAAATTAAGAAATTGGGAAGGTGGAGTTCCAAACGGTATAGGTCATACATTAGACCCCTTCAGAATAAGGTGTAGATAGTAGGGAAAGGGGGGGTATGAACAAGTGGACGGGGACTTAGTAATGTGGATTTCTGTTGATTTTAGGTGTAAGAACCCCTCCGTGTAGGGCGTGGATAGTCGGCCACTCGTACGTTCACTGGGCGGCCATTCACGCTTTGAAGCGCCCGGGCGGCCAGCAGCTGGGATTTCGTCCAGATGCGGTTTCAATTAGATGGCTGGGAAAAAGGGGAATGTTGTGGAGTGATTTGCCGGGTCGCCTAGAGGAGGCCTTCCTTCATTGGGGGCGGCCTTCATTGATAGTGCTGCATCTGGGAGGAAATGATGTGGGGAGTTTGCCTGTGCTGGAGTTGGTGAACATCATTCAATCAGATGTACGTTGGTTGAAAGTGCGTTTCCCGGGAGTGCGAGTGGCTGGGTCAAATGTGATTGCGCGCTTGCAGTGGCGGCATGTGAGAGTGCACCGTTCAGCCTACCATATTCGGAAGAAACTGAACAGAGATGTGGGGAGGTTGATCGTGGAGGTAGGTGGTTTTGTAATCAGGCACGATAACATCTTGGGGGACTGCAAGCGGCTGTACAGGCCGGACGGGGTTCATTTAACTGAGGAAGGCTTGGAGCTGTTTTTGGCTAATCTAGCTGGCGCGTTGAGGCGGCATGTCAGTTAGCTATCCCTAGGTGTGGCGGCAAGAGCTCCATTATGGGAGACAGGTGTGGTATCTCTTGTGGCGGGGTCCCGGCCGAATAATTTTTATGGTTTCCGCGAGGGTGTGGTCGAGCTAATGGGAGGGGCATGATGTTGCAAGTCGCAGCTTGTAACGCCTCTCCCCGCGGGCCTGCTGACCTAGAAACCCCTTGTGGATGATGCCAGCCTCTGAAGGGCAATGCTCGGCAGGAGCATTGCAACAACCTATCCGGGCCGGTGACCTCGCTACGCTGGTTGTATATATATATATATATACTAAATTATGGTTAGGCTTAGAATATAGTTTAGCCTCAGATGCCGCCACCCATAGATAAGCCTTAAGCTTCTCAAGTTAATAAGTTTAGAGTTTGCCTGGTTTTGTTTAATAAACGCGACCTTGCTTCACGGTCTTATACCTCCAAATATGTGTCTGTGTCTTTATTGGGTAAGGTGGGAATGAAGTCATGGCGATTTGACCCTTATGGTAGTGGAAGGCATATTTGTGCATGTAACGTCTTAAGGGTTATGCTGCCTGACTGAAATGTGAAGCTGTGCAGTGTGTGAGTTTGCAACAATTGTTGCAATATGTGGGGTGGGGACTCTTACCTGTTATAAAAGTGCATGGATGCTGGAACACTTCCTCTTTCTTGTCTGCAACTGCTGGAGAAAGGTTTTTTCCCCGCCCATCCCTCCCTTGTTGTTAACATGTTTGATATTTTGTTGCAGGAAAGGGGGGCGGCACTGAGGGAACAGCTGCCATTAGGGTGGTTTTGTTAGGACTTTGGCAGGGGCATGCCTACTCAGGCTAGCTGATTTTGCCTGGTTTTGTTTAATAAACGCGACCTTGCTTCACGGTCTTATACCTCCAAATATGTGTCTGTGTCTTTATTGGGTTAGGTGGGAATGAAGTCATGGCGATTTGACCCTTAAGGATATTCTCACAAATTATCCCAACAAAGTATCCCAATCGTGCACACTAGAATACATTCAGCCTTCATTATTATTATTACTACTACTAATACTAAAGCTTCTACTAATAGTAATACTTTGCAAATGTGCACACTAGGCTAAATTCATACTTTATTATGATTATTATTATTACAATTAAAGTGAATGTAAAGTCAAGCTCAATTCTAAACACTGCTTAAACGCTGACCTTAAAATACTGCCACTTTAATTCATCATTTTTTTAGCAAACCTCTAATTAACTATTATTTGAGCTTTATTTCATAACGATCGTCATCTCAATCCTCCGCCCGCCATCTTGGATTAATGATTGACATTGTAGGCTCGCTTGTGTCAACCAATAATCCGATCAACCACGGGGGGAACAAACCCCTTTCGGCTACGTCACGCGTATGTAATGCGCCTGTGTTTGGAAGCCGTCACACAGAGCTCTCACGCACGTTCACATTTAGTGCATGCGCTATTACACTTAGTCATTTTAGAAGCAATTTTCAGAGCGCTTGGTTAAGTACGCAATGCATGTGCTGTGTATAGCAAAGCCGGGAGCGTGCATTGACTCTACGTATACAGTGGGTGGGACTGCTGTATACGTTACAGGGGATTAAATCCGGAAGTTGCGGGTGGGAGGAGCTGCTACCTAAAACGGAGCAAATTTGGTAATGAAAATATAACCTTTATTTTGTTTTTGTTTTTTTAAAATAAAGTGGCGGTTTTCTTTATTAACTTGAAAGCAATATTAAAATTGGTTAGAATAAGACAAAATTGACATTCACTTTAATACTACTTCTATTAATATTAGTAATATTTTATGAAACTGCATTGTGATATCACATACACACAAACTATTAACACACAAATATTTTTTATATAAAAGTTTTTATTCACTTCACCACAAAATCAAAAAATTTTCAAATTTTAAATTAAATTATATTGATGAAAGATGGAAATGTACATTTTTTTTTAATTGTAAATAATTGAACATGAACAAATTGAAGTACAATATTCTGCTTCAAATTGAACAAGAATAGAATACACAATTATCGTTATTTACATAGTGGCATGATTTTTTCGTGGACAACAGTGTAGCTTTACTTGGTCGTGGTGCGGAAGCAATGTTACATGGTAGAGAAGGATTTCTGGATTCCCATGAGTTCTCCAAAATACCAGCTGCAAGGTGTAGTACATCTGCCAGCATTGGGTAAATGTGATCCATTTTCATTGTTTCGTAGATTGGACGTATCTGCCACTCATTTTTACTTTTTGGGAACACAGGTCGAAATTTCAGTTCACCCAATGGACCACTCTTTTTCGATTGCTTGTGAATGCATTCCTGGATACGATCAGTGTTATTGTTGTGCGCAAGAGCGGCTAATTTAGTCCTGGCCTCCATTGCATCCATTTTGAAATGTACTCTTTTGGGTCTGTATTTGAGGACCAGGCTATGAAACACCTCTATTGCTCCTGTGTGGCAGAAATGAGCCAAACTTTGGAAATCGTTGTCCATGCGTGGATCACACACAATCTGCTGCAAACTTTCAAAAACAATGCTCTCGGGATCCAACCATGCTCGCTCTCTTTCTTCCTCTAGATTCATAAGCTCATGGCCACATTCTTTGATGATCGAAGCTGTGTCCCAAGAATGGATATTGCAACAATGAAACAAAAGTGATCTCCATATATCCTTCATTAATTGTGCATCACCTTTACACATAAAACTGGCAGTCCACAGGTGATTGACAATAGCCGGAATCCATGGTGCAAGAATACGACAATGTCGTTTACGGCTGATGGCATTTAGTTTTTTACGGATACTTTTACCGTAATGCCAGATATCAAATTGGTGTTCAATATCTGGATATTCCTCACGCAAAATTTTTCGAATGCTGACGTGTCTGTCAGTAGCTATTTGTAAAATTGCCAAATTTTCGGATAAAATATTGGTCATAGTTCTTCGGAAGACCTTTGACTCCATGGCTACAGATGAGGACGCTTCACTCACTTGGATTACATTGAAGTCCACAATTTTTTTGGAGTCATCCTCTATCATTGTATACGTGCAGTATTTAGCACTATACCCAGGGCTATCACATTGCCCATCTCCGCATAATGTGACACCACAGTCTTTAATGTTATTGATGGTTTGACTACGATCTTGTATCCAATGGTGATGTATGGCCGGGAACAGGTATGTACTTTGAATATTATAGTAAGTCTGTTTACTAATTGTTTGTAAACCAAAGTATTCACTGAATTCTTTAATTTTTTCGAAATGGTTCCCGCTAAACAGTATTGATGCACAAAAAAGCAAGTTCCCAACAGGATTTTTACCAATGGTTGGTTGGCTCTTCCATAACACTGTGTTATGACCATCCAGACATTGACCTTCCACAACCAATATGCTTCCCAATGTTGTCTTCGTTTTCGAGATAACTGGAGCGTTACACATGGGTACACTACACGGCAAGAATTTTAAAAGGTAATCAATATTTGTCTCAAATATTACATACTTTTGCTCTTTGACCAGTTCTTCAAGTGTTGGTTCGGAATGAAAGCTGAAGTCTTCATCTGTTAACATGGACTTTTCCGGAGTATAGTTTGGATCATGGACAATGGAGTTATGTAGATGGCTGGTTGAAAGTGCACTCTCAACCATACTGTTCTCAATGTCATCAAACTCACCTGGAGAAGATGGGTAAATCGGTGACATATTATCCACAACTGTGGAAAGATTGTCTTCAGTATTTTGAACTAATACTGTACTTTCCATTAATCCTCTTTCCATTAATCCTGAAAATTCAACATTGTCAGTCTGTATTGATTTCTCCACAGACATTTGGATATTACCCATTGTCCATGTATATGCATCTTTGGGTGGACACAAATCCCTATTTGATGTAGAATTATGTGTCTTACCAAGCATTTTATCCGTTTGTGATCTACATGAGGATGTACCATAAAACCTTTGGAACTGAGTTTCCTTTTCGAATCCGTTGTAATCCGTGGCAGTTCCAACATTTGTAAACTGTTTGTTGAATTGATGCCCACATGTGTGACACTTAACTGGTTGTGAAAATGAAATTGAATGCTGTTCATCAGTATTGACAACACTGTCAATGACATGCTCAACGACTTGGTCATTGTCCAAGGAAACCACAATGTTTTGTTTCGCTTTGGAATGTGGCGGCAATGAAGATTCAGCTTCAATACATTTTATTTTCCGTGCTAATTGGCTTCCAAAGATGGTTGGCACAGAACCTCTTTCAAGATACATTTTTAGACCCTGGGCATAAAAATTTTCCGAAGTGAAGTGCAAAGAACACATCCGGTAGCGAGATGATTTGTTGGTTTCTAGCACTTGATTAACCATCTCCTCCAAAGTATCACTGTACTGGCGAGTCGCAGTTAACCAATTCCGAACTTCATCCGCAGTACGTGGGAAACAATGGAGAGATACCGAATTCAACATCCGCAATTTTTTTGGGGAATTGGGACACTCTTTCACTATGCACAATGCCATACTTCTTCTTTTACCCTTGATAATGAAAAAAACAGAATAAAAATTATGAAGCAATTTTATATTTGTAAGACAATTACTTTCAATATGTACATTAAAGAGACAGTCTATTCAAAATTAAACTTTCATTATTCAGATCGGAGATGTAATTTTTATCAACTTTACAATTTACTTTTCTCATCAAATTAGCTTATTTGAAACTAAGCCTAGATAGACCCATATGCTAATTTGTAAGCCCTTGAACTACCTATAATCACAAAAGAGATTGGCCTAGATTTGGAGTTTGGCGGTAGCCGTGAAAGCGGGGGCGGCAGATTAGGGGTTAATAAGTGTAAGGTTAGGGGTGTTTAGACTCGGGGTTCATGTTAGGGTGTTAGGTGCAGACGTAGGAAGTGTTTCCCCATAGCAAACAATGGGGCTGCGTTAGGAGCTGAACGCGGCTTTTTTGCAGGTGTTAGGTTTTTTTCCAGCTCAAACAGCCCCATTGTTTCCTATGGGGGAATCGTGCACGAGCACGTTTTTGAGGCTGGCTGTGTCCGTAAGCAACTCTGGTATCGAGAGTTGCAGTTGCGTTAAAAATGCTCTACGCTCCTTTTTTGGAGCCTAACGCAGCCATTCTGTGGACTCTCAATACCAGAGTTATTTTAGAGGTGCGGCCAGAAAAAAGCCGGCGTTAGCTACGCGGGTCGTTACCGACAAAACTCTAAATCTAGCCAATTGAAAGTACACGAGGGGCCATATACATAACACTGGGTTCAAGCACAACACAATGCTAAATGCAAAAATATAACAAAAAAAGGAACACCTACCTATGTTCTAACAAACATGAAAACAGGAATGTCAACGTAACGAGAATAACAAAAAACAATAATTCTTAGTGGACAATACAAACAAATAATTTATAACATTACAAACTGTACTTTCAAAATTACAAATTAATTTTTATTTGTTGTGTAAGTTTACAATAGTCAAGTTGCAAATAGTCAATAATTGAAATCGTTATGTAGGTGAAGTAATGTTTTACCTAGAGAGTGTATTGTTACATGTGTGTGGAGGGATGTTTCTAAATGTAATTTGTTATGCATTGGTTGTGGTATGTCCTAGCGTAGCTTATATGCATGACAGTGTGTGTTATTCTGCAAGTATTGTAAATGGCTATAAATGTTTGTGTGCACAGTGTTTGTTTGAAGATGATGAGTGTATAGTATAATATACTTACCGAACTATCAGTATACAGACACATAGAAACAAATATGTTGACATTCCAAACAAAAATATATCTACCATAAAGAAGAGAACGGTTATTGTACAATACAAACAATTACACAGAACATCAATGTACCAAAGTTAGAGAACAGAAACAATTATAAATTCTTCATACTAGTAATACAATAAAATAGAAGGGTTAGTTACAGCACTTGGCCAAATGAACACCATACACACATATCAAAACAGTTGGCCAAATGTTGATAAGCCCAGGTGCCAACTTCACGGCCCCTCCTCTACCTGGGTCCTACACTAATATTTACAAATTAGATAAATGTAGTTCTAATTGTGTGTCATCAATAGTGAATTTTGAATTGTGCTTGTGTGAAGATTGATATTTACAGTTTGAATGAAATTCTGTTATGTGTTGGTATGTTATATCCAATAATATATACACCGCATTGGTGCTATTAAAGCACATGTACACAGAGCAACACAGGGTGACAATTGTACTTACGTCTAACAGCAAGAGTATTTTCTTGGATGAATTCCAGAAGATCAAAAATGTACAGAACTGTTTGGGGAGAAATAAGAAAAATTAATAATTGGTTATTAATAGAATAAGTTATAAGGGGAGGCAGGAGCCCAGGGGGAGACAGGGACCCATGGGGGGATACAGGGAAAAAAATGGTACTTACATGTAACCTCAATAAGTTGAACCAAAAAGTGGAGTATTTTATGCCAGAAAATGGCAACAATGTCCAGAACTGTTTGAAGAAACAAAAAAAAAGTTTATGAAATAATTATTCATAATAACATTTCATTTTATCACTATAAAGGCACTTTATAATAACAAAAATATTTGTTAACACTTCACTATGTAAACTGTGCAGCATCATCAAAGAAGTTGGAAAGAAATTGCATCTTATTGTATAAACATTCTGCATTTTTTTTTGGCTACATTAATAAGAATTACAATAATCAATTGTGTACATTTTCATCAATCCACTGTTCCTGAACAAGAACAAAATTGCAGTGGATTAGTAATAAATTACTAAAATTATTTTCTATTTTAAAAAATGAGTAAATTTATTACTACAGAAGATTGAATTTAAGCTGTTTGCCTTACACATGATCAGATGTACAAACAGGGAGAAGGGGGAGGGGACATTATAAAAATCAGAATGAACATGCAAGCCCCTTATTTGGTATCACTGACACAAAACATGTTTATGCAATATGCAATATTTGCTCTCCTTTGCTGTCATACAGTAATTGTGTTATTCAGATGAATATGTAAAAAAAAAAAAAAAAAAAAGGACAGGGAGAAACAGCGGTAGACAGGGACACAGAGCAACACAGGGTGACAATTGTACTTACATCTAACAGTAAGAGTATTTTCTTTGATGAATTCCAGAAGATTGCAATGTACAGAACTGTTTGAAGAAAAGTAATAATGAAAACTGAATCATTGGTTATTAATTGAATGAGTTATAAGGGGGAGGAAGGAACCCAGGGGGAGACAGGTACCCATGGGGGGAGACAAGGTAAAGATTGTACTTACATGCAACCTCAAGACGTTGAACAAACTTCACGAAAATGGCAACAATGTCCAGAACTGTTTGAAGACAAAAAAAATGTTTATGAAATAATTATTCTTTTAAAATATATAAGTTATAAGGGAATTAGATGATTCACAGTAGTGCATTGTGTCTATAGGTGGGGAAAAAACACATAGTTAAAATACTGTTTGGGAGCACCAAAAACTTTAGGTCCTGAACATGTCATTTTATCACTATAAAGGCCCTTTTTAATACAGACATTTATAATAATGGGAACAAAAAAAAAATGTAAGCTCCACTTCTAATCATGCCCGATCTTCCATAGCTGAAACAATATCCAAACATAGAACAGCTACAAAGCTACAAGGGACCACACATGACCCTGCAGCAGAAATCTCATTCACATAAATAAAGAGAACAGCATTCTACAGGAAAACAAAGAATGGGGGCTGGGTGTGTGAGAAGCTATGCATTTAGGATCACTCAAGTGGCAGTGATGCTCATGCCAGGACTATTATAGTATCTAAGCAACTGCATGGCATACGTTGCATATGGAGGGAACAAGTAGCCATGATTCTGCTAAGTTTATTGCAAGAATACAGATAGATAGAGCTATATAATATATAATATATATATATATATGTATATATATATATATATATATATATATATATATAACAGAATTTATGCTTACCTGATAAATTACTTTCTCCAACGGTGTGTCCGGTCCACGGCGTCATCCTTACTTGTGGGATATTCTCTTCCCCAACAGGAAATGGCAAAGAGTCCCAGCAAAGCTGGTCACATGATCCCTCCTAGGCTCCGCCCACCCCAGTCATTCGACCGACGGACAGGAGGAATTATATATAGGAGAAACCATATGATACCTTGGTGACTGTAGTTAGAGAACATAATTCATCAGACCTGATTAAAAAACCAGGGCGGGCCGTGGACCGGACATACCGTTGGAGAAAGTAATTTATCAGGTAAGCATAAATTCTGTTTTCTCCAACATTGGTGTGTCCGGTCCACGGCGTCATCCTTACTTGTGGGAACCAATACCAAAGCTTTAGGACACGGATGAAGGGAGGGAGCAAATCAGGTCACCTAAATGGAAGGCACCACGGCTTGCAAAACCTTTCTCCCAAAAATAGCCTCCGAAGAAGCAAAAGTATCAAATTTGTAAAATTTGGCAAAAGTGTGCAGTGAAGACCAAGTCGCTGCCTTACATATCTGGTCAACAGAAGCCTCGTTCTTGAAGGCCCATGTGGAAGCCACAGCCCTAGTGGAGTGAGCTGTGATTCTTTCAGGAGGCTGCCGTCCGGCAGTCTCATAAGCCAATCGGATAATGCTTTTAAGCCAAAAGGAAAGAGAGGTAGAAGTCGCTTTTTGACCTCTCCTTTTACCAGAATAAACAACAAACAAGGAAGATGTTTGTCTGAAATCTTTAGTAGCCTCTAAATAGAATTTTAGAGCACGGACTACGTCCAAATTGTGTAACAAACGTTCCTTCTTTGAAAATGGATTCGGACACAAAGAAGGTACAACTATCTCCTGGTTAATATTTTTGTTGGAAACAACTTTCGGAAGAAAACCAGGCTTAGTACGCAAAACCACCTTATCTGTATGGAACACCAGATAGGGCGGAGAACACTGCAGAGCAGATAACTCTGAAACTCTTCTAGCAGAAGAAATTGCAACCAAAAACAAAACTTTCCAAGATAATAACTTAATATCTACGGAATGTAAGGGTTCAAACGGAACCCCTTGAAGAACTGAAAGAACTAGATTTAGACTCCAGGGAGGAGTCAAAGGTCTGTAAACAGGCTTGATCCTAACCAGAGCCTGAACAAATGCTTGAACATCTGGCACAGCTGCCAGTCTTTTGTGAAGTAAAACAGATAAAGCAGAGATCTGTCCCTTCAGAGAACTTGCAGATAATCCTTTCTCCAAACCTTCTTGTAGAAAGGATAGAATCTTAGGAATTTTTATCTTGTTCCATGGGAATCCTTTAGATTCACACCAACAAATATATTTTTTCCATATTTTATGGTAAATTTTTCTAGTTACAGGCTTTCTAGCCTGAATCAGAGTATCTATTACAGAATCTGAAAACCCACGCTTTGATAAAATCAAGCGTTCAATCTCCAAGCCGTCAGTTGGAGGGAAACCAGATTCGGATGTTCGAATGGACCCTGAACAAGAAGGTCCTGTCTCAAAGGTAGCTTCCATGGTGGAGCCGATGACATATTCACCAGGTCTGCATACCAAGTCCTGCGTGGCCACGCAGGAGCTATCAAGATCACCGAGGCCCTCTCCTGATTGATCCTGGCTACCAGCCTGGGGATGAGAGGAAACGGTGGGAATACATAAGCTAGGTTGAAGGTCCAAGGTGCTACTAGTGCATCTACTAGGGTCGCCTTGGGATCCCTGGATCTGGACCCGTAGCAAGGAACCTTGAAGTTCTGACGAGACGCCATCAGATCCATGTCTGGAATGCCCCATAATTGAGTTATTTGGGCAAAGATTTCCGGATGGAGTTCCCACTCCCCCGGATGGAATGTCTGACGACTCAGAAAATCCGCTTCCCAATTTTCCACTCCTGGGATGTGGATCGCAGACAAGTGGCAGGAGTGATCCTCCGCCCATTGAATTATCTTGGTCACTTCTTTCATCGCCAGGGAAGTCCTTGTTCCCCCCTGATGATTGATATATGCAACGGTCGTCATGTTGTCTGACTGAAACCTTATGAATTTGGCCTTTGCTAGTTGAGGCCAAGCTCTGAGAGCATTGAATATCGCTCTCAGTTCCAGAATGTTTATCGGGAGAAGAGACTCTTCCCGAGACCATAGACCCTGAGCTTTCAGGGATTCCCAGACCGCGCCCCAGCCCACTAGGCTGGCGTCGGTCGTGACAATGACCCACTCTGGTCTGCGGAAGCTCATTCCCTGTGACAGATTGTCCAGGGTCAGCCACCAACGGAGTGAATCTCTGGTCTTTTGATCTACTTGAATCGTTGGAGACAAGTCTGTATAATCCCCATTCCACTGTCTGAGCATGCACAGTTGTAATGGTCTTAGATGAATTCGTGCAAAAGGAACTATGTCCATTGTTGCAACCATCAATCCTATTACTTCCATGCACTGCGCTATGGAAGGACGAGGAACAGAATGAAGTACTTGACAAGAGCTTAGAAGTTTTGATTTTCTGACCTCAGAAAAATCCTCATTTCTAAGTGTGACAGACCCTTCTGTCAGGACTAAAATCCTCATTTCTAAGGAATCTATTATTGTTCCCAAGAAGGGAACTCTTGTTGACGGGGACAGAGAACTTTTTTCTTTGTTCACCTTCCATCCGTGAGATCTGAGAAAGGCTAGGACGATGTCCGTATGAGCCTTTGCTTTTGACAGGGACGACGCTTGAATAAGGATGTCGTCCAAGTAAGGTACTACTGCAATGCCCCTTGGTCTTAGAACCGCTAGAAGGGACCCTAGTACCTTTGTGAAAATCCTTGGAGCAGTGGCTAATCCAAATGGAAGTGCCATAAAATGGTAATGCTTGTCCAGAAAAGCGAACCTTAGGAACTGATGATGTTCCTTGTGGATAGGAATATGTAGGTATGCGTCCTTTAAATCCACGGTAGTCATAAATTGATTTTCCTGGATAGTAGGTAGGATCGTTCGAATAGTTTCCATTTTGAACGATGGTACCCTGAGAAATTTGTTTAGGATCTTTAGATCCAAAATTGGTCTGAATGTTCCCTCTGTTTTGGGAACTATGAACAGATTGGAATAAAATCCCATTCCTTGTTCTCTTATTGGAACTGGATGTATCACTCCCATCTTTAACAGGTCTTCTACACAATGTAAGAATGCCTGTCTCTTTATTTGGTTTGAAGATAATTGAGACCTGTGGAACCTTCCCCTTGGGGGTAGTTGCTTGAATTCCAGGAGATAACCTTGAGAAACTATTTCTAGCGCCCAAGGATCCTGAACATCTCTTGCCCAAGCCTGAGCAAAGAGAGAAAGTCTGCCCCCCACTAGATCCGGTCCCGGATCGGGGGCTATCCCTTCATGCTGTTTTGGTAGCAGTGGTAGGCTTCTTGGCCTGCTTACCCTTGTTCCAGCCTTGCATTGGTTTCCAGGCTGGTTTGGGTTGTGAAGTATTACCCTCTTGCTTAGAGGATACAGAATTAGAGACTGGTCCGTTTCTGCGAAAGGGATGAAAATTAGGCTTATTATTAGCCTTAAAAGACCTATCCTGTGGGAGGGCGTGGCCCTTTCCCCCAGTGATGTCTGAAATAATCTCTTTCAAATCAGGTCCAAATAATGTTTTACCTTTGAAAGGAATGTTAAGCAATTTTGTCTTGGAAGACACATCCGCTGACCAAGACTTTAGCCAAAGCACTCTGCGCGCCACGACAGCAAACCCTGAATTTTTCGCCGCTAATCTAGCTAATTGCAAAGCGGCATCTAAAACAAAAGAGTTAGCCAATTTAAGTGCTTGAACTCTGTCCATAACCTCCTCATACGAAGATTCTTTACTGAGTGATTTTTCTAGTTCCTCGAACCAGAAACACGCTGCCGTAGTGACAGGAACAATGCATGAAATTGGTTGTAGAAGGTAACCTTGCTGTACAAAAATCTTTTTAAGCAAACCCTCTAATTTCTTATCCATAGGATCTTTGAAAGCACAACTATCTTCGATAGGAATAGTAGTGCGTTTGTTTAGAGTAGAAACCGCCCCCTCGACCTTGGGGACTGTCTGCCATAAGTCCTTTCTGGGGTCGACTATAGGAAATAATTTCTTAAATATAGGGGGGGGAACAAAAGGTATGCCGGGCCTTTCCCACTCTTTATTTACTATGTCCGCCACCCGCTTGGGTATAGGAAAAGCGTCGGGGGCACCGGAACCTCTAGGAACTTGTCCATCTTACATAATTTCTCTGGAATGACCAAATTGTCACAATCATCCAGAGTAGATAACACCTCCTTAAGCAGTGCGCGGAGATGTTCTAATTTAAATTTAAATGTCACAACATCAGGATCAGCTTGATGAGAAATTTTTCCTGAATCTGAAATTTCTCCATCAGACAAAACCTCCCTCATGGCCCCTTGAGATTGGTGTGAGGGTATGTCAGAACAGTTATCATCAGCGTCCTCTTGCTCTTCAGTGTTTAAAACAGAGCAATTGCGCTTTCTCTGATAAGTAGGCATTTTGGATAAAAGATTTGCTATGGAGTTATCCATTACAGCCGTTAATTGTTGCATGGTAAAAAGTATTGGCGCACTAGATGTACTAGGGGCCTCCTGTGTGGGCATAACTGGTGTAGACACAGTAGGGGATGATGTAGTATCATGTTTACTCCCCTCATTTGAGGAATCATCTTGGGCAATATCATTATCTGTTGCATTACTGTCCTTACTTTGTTTGGACACTATGGCACAATTATCACATAAATTTAAATGGGGAGACACATTGGCTTTCATACATATAGAACATAGCTTATCTGATGGTACAGACATGTTAAACAGGCTTAAACTTGTCAACAAAGCACAAAAAACGTTACTGTCACTTTAAATTTCAAACTGAAAACACTTTATTACTGAATATGTGAAAAAGTATGAAGGAATTGTTCAAAATTCACCAAAATTTCACCACAGTGTCTTAAAGCATTAAAAGTATTGCACACCAAATTTCAGAGCTTTAACCCTTAAATTAACGGAACTGGAGCCGTTTTTACATTTAACCCCTATACAGTCCCAGAATGAGGCTCTGTCTATAACTAGAAAGGCCCCCATCTGAAAAAGGTGTCCAACACAGTTCCTGCCGTTTTTCTAAACGTTCCCCAAGATTATAATACCAATAATTAGTTAGAATCTGCATAATATGCCTAGTAAAGCAATTGTTTTAGCCCAGAAAAATGTCTACCAGTTTTTAAGCCCTTTTTGAAGCCCTTTATTCTTTTATGTTTAACTAAGAAAATGGCTTACCGGTCCCCATGAGGGGAAATGACAGCCTTCCAGCATTACATGGTCTTGTTAGAAATATGGCTAGTCATACCTTAAGCAGAAAAGACTGCTAACTGTTTCCCCCAACTGAAGTTACTTCATCTCAACAGTCCTGTGTCTAAACAGCAATCGATTTTAGTTACTGTCTGCTAAAAATCATCTTCCTCTTACAAACAGAAATCTTCATCCTTTTCTGTTTCAGAGTAAATAGTACATACCAGCACTATTTTAAAATAACAAACACTTGATAGAAGAATAAAACTACAAAAAACTCTTAACCATCTCCGTGGAGATGTTGCCTGTGCAACGGCAAAGAGAATGACTGGGGTGGGCGGAGCCTAAGAGGGATCATGTGACCAGCTTTGCTGGGACTCTTTGCCATTTCCTGTTGAGGAAGAGAATATCCCACAAGTAAGGATGACGCCGTGGACCGGACACACCAATGTTGGAGAAATATATATATATATATATACATGGACACTAAACAGACTTGACCAGGCTGGCGCTGAATGTGAGTGAAAAATGCAATGTTGGGGGAGCCAATGTTCCACTCCTATCTCACTGCATTTAGCTCACAATACAGCTCCTTTATTCCTCCTCTACGCACAATCTGGTTTCCCATCTACCCATTTTAACTCTTTCAGCTGGAAGGACACTGTAAGCTGTTATAGTCAATCCATCCTCATTCTGTCATAGGAGTGCAAAGTATTGCAGACCCATCAAAGGCACAATTACACCAAATCAAAAATTAATCAAACTTTCTGGGCTGTGTAATCTAATGATTAATCGAATCATAACCTATTTGAACTTACTGGAGGACCAGCTCTGCATGTATAAAATAATTATTAACAACAAAATTAATAATAGTGACAATATACATGGACACACACACACACACACATATATATATATATATATATATATATATATATATATATATATATATATATATATATACACACACAATAGTTTACCGGTTGGGGCACAAATATTATTAATACACTCATGATAATATATATGCTACTAATCCACTTGTTTTAAGACAAATTTTTTAATTGTCCACTGCAATTTCTTACCCGTCCATAGCATTGTGTGTGTGTGTATGTATATATATATATATATATATATATATATATATATATATATATATATATATCCGTATATATAAATATAAATATAAAACAAAGAGGTATTGGTGCACATCCAACCACTAAAGTCCACATATTTATAGCATATTTAAATATACTTCCATTTGCTAAATATACTTGATTTGTACAAATAAGATTGGGAATAGACATCTCACAATAATATTGACTTATATTTACCTGTTAAATATGCTTTCTCTTTAAATAAAATGCAAAAATACAATATGATCATGTAATATATATATATATATATATATATATATATATATATACACACATACACACACACAAATATGCAAACATAAATATATAAAGGTTACAAATATGCACACATACATATATGAATACAGTGAATATTTACGTTTTGGAATGTCAGCCCTTTCTTGCCTTGTATTGAAGGAGCTAACACCCAAAACACATTAAATATTCACTTTTATTTGGAATACCATTGAATACAGGATGTTTTTTTTTTTTTTTATGCAAGACTTTTACTACTTTGCACCCTGCCAGTTGTCTAATATAAAGATGGGAGTAACAAAGACCAACACACACACACATATACATGGTGCACATCCAACCACTAAAGTCCACATATTTATAGCATATTTAAATATACTTGCATTTGCTAAATATACTTGCTTTGTTCAAATAAGATTGGGAATAGACATCTCACAATAATATTGACTTATATTTACCTGTTAAATATGCTTTCATGAGGGAAATGTCATGTAATTGCTTTGATAGATTTAAACATATTTGCCCTGCAGTTACAGCTTACATGCAAATGAAATTATGATTCATATTACTAATGCTCTAGTATAAATCTCATCTTTGGTGTTTGACATAACAAGGCATTTCAATGAGAAACACTGCACCAGCAGTACAGATAAGGAAATTGTAATGAAAATGAATATACAAGCTAGCAGAAAATCAGTACTGCTTTGTAGATGTTTACACTTATGTGAAAACTCAGCTTCAAGTTTTGTGTTGGACTAACCACACAGACCAGCTGTCCTGCAGAAGAAACCACTCTCTTAGCCTGGTAGTGCTGAAACGAATGAGATCTAACACAGCCTCAAAGCACTGAGTGAAGAAAAGCATCACAACTTCCTTATTTATCTCCTCTCTTTCACTGCTGGTAAAACAGAACCCCGGCAGTCCTTGAGACAGGGATGGGGAGTGTAGCAGTGTGAGCACTACACTCCTGCACAGCTTAACATGCCTTCATATTTATCATCAAAATAAGATGGTTAGAATCTTGCAGCAGTGGGCTGACCAAAGGAGTTCTGCCTCTATTAAAGGGTCTTGAAGATCTGTAGCCACTAACTTGCTTACAAGCATAGGGCAAATTGTGTCTCCAGAATCAAACACCTCTAAGTTTGTAAGGCAAACACATCTCAGTTTCGAAGCATGGGAGATGTGCCCAGCAATGCGCGGGGTTTCGCCACGGAGACAAGCTGCACATTACGGTGTGTGTGCTCTGGTCTCCTCTTCCCTGAAGCCCAGCTTTAAAAAACTCTGAACTCATGGCAATAAAAAACTCCTACTAGCAGACCCTACTCACCAGCTGGGGGGACGCACACACTTGTACCTCACATAGGTGATGGACACACAGCTGTACTACTCACCGCTCTGCTGTAGCCACTAACTTGTTTACAAGCAACAAGCTACGGTGTGTGTGCTCGGGTCTCCGCTTCCCTCTAGCCCAGCTTTAAAAACTAAGAACTCCTAAGAATAATAACTCCTACTAGCAGACCCTACTCACCAGCTGGGGGGACGCATACACTTGTACCTCACATAGGACACACAGCTGTAATACTCACCGCTCTGTAGTTTCAATCGCTATGGCTGGCTTGTGAGAGTGTGCAATCCTAAATACCATCCCCAACACTTCCGGCTGGGTTTACGCATGCGCAGTTAATAGGGGACAACGCGATGATGTCATCAACGTCCACAGGCACGAAATTTGAAAAAAATAAATACAAGAGGCCTGTGAATGAAGAAGACGGCGGTAGGAGGAGTTCAGGGGCCATTTGTAAAAGGAAGACATCGTTTTTCATCGTGATTCATTTGAAAATATCAGTGAGACCGTTGTGGGCAGCGTGCTGGGAAACAGGTAGGAAAACTAATTAAAGCTAAAACTAACGATAGATAATACATTGTTGTGAAGGTTGACTGTCCCTTTAAGTATTACTATTCTTAGCACTTTAATACCTGTTACTCCCCCCTATCTGGGGAGGTCTATATGGCCTGCATGATTACCCTGACAAAGTATCACAACAAGACATGCGGTCTGAGACCCATGGTAACTAGGTTGTGTTAAGTAGTACTGTTCTTAGCAGTTTAATACCTGTTACTCCCCATATAGGGGGAGGTCTATATGGCCTGCATGATTACCCTGACAAAGTATAATAATAAAACATGCGGTCTGGGACCCATCATAATTAGGTTTTGTTTAGTAGTACTATTCTTAGCACTTTAATCCCTTTTACTCCCCCTATCGGTGGAGGTCTATAGGGCCTGCATGATAACCCTGACAAAATATAACAACAAGACATGCGGTCTGGTACCCATGGTAACTAGGTTGTGTTAAGTAGTACTATTCTTAGCACTTTACTACCTGTTTTTCCCCTATCTGGGGAGGTCTATATGGCCTGCATGATTACCCTGACAAAGTATCATAACAAGACATGCGGTCTGGGACCCATGGTAACTAGGTTGTGTTAAGTAGTACTGTTCTTAGCAGTTTAATACCTGTTACTCCCCATATCGGGGGAGGTCTATATGGCCTGCATGATTACCCTGACAAAGTATAATAATAAAACATGCGGTCTGGGACCCATCATAATTAGGTTGTGTTTAGTAGTACTATTCTTAGCACTTTAATCCCTTTTACTCCCCCTATCGGGGGAGGTCTATATGGCCTGCATGATTACCCTGACAAAATATAACAACAAGACATGCGGTCTGGTACCCATGGTAACTAGGTTGTGTTAAGTAGTACTATTCTTAGCACTTTAATACCTGTTACTCCCTCTATCTGGGGAGGTCTATATGGCCTGCATGATTACCCTGACAAAGTATCATAACAAGACATGCTGTCTGGGACCCAAGGTAACTAGGTTGTGTTAAGTAGTACTGTTCTTAGCAGTTTAATACCTGTTACTACCCATATCGGGGGAGGTCTATATGGCCTGCATGATTACCCTGACAAAGTATAATAATAAAACATTGCGGTCTGGGACCCATCATAATTAGGTTGTGTTTAGTAGTACTATTCTTAGCACTTTAATCCCTTTTACTCCCCCTATCGGGGGAGGTCTATATGGCCTGCATGATTACCCTGACAAAATATAACAACAAGACATGCGGTCTGGTACCCATGGTAACTAGGTTGTGTTAAGTAGTACTATTCTTAGCACTTTAATACGTGTTACTCCACCTATCTGGGGAGGTCTATATGGCCTGCCCGATTACCCTGACAAAATATAAAAACAAGACATGCGGTCAGGGACCCATGGTAACTAGGTTGTGTTAAGTAATACTATTCTTAGCACTTTAATCCCTTTTACTCCACCTATCGGGGGAGGTCTATATGGCCTGCCTGATTACCCTGACAAAATATAACAGTAAGACATGTGGTCTGGGAGCCATGGTAACTAGGTTGTGTTAAGTAGTGCTAATCTTAGCACTTTAATCCCTGTAACTCCCCCTATCGGGGGAGGTCTATACGGCCTGCCTGATTACCCTGACAAAATATAACAACAAGACATGCGGTCTGGGACACAAGGTAACTAGGTTGTGTTAAGTAGTACTATTCTTAGCACTTTAATCCCTTTTACTCCCCCCTATCGGGGGAGGTCTATATGGCCTGCCTGATTACCCTGACAAAATATAACAATAAGACATGCGGGCTGGGACCCATGGTAAGGTTGTGTTAAGTGGTACTATTTTTAGCACTTTAATCCCTGTAACTCCCCCTATCGGGGGAGGTCTATATGGCCTGCCTGATTACCCTGACAAAATATAACAATAAGACATGCGGTCTGTGACCCATGTTAAGGTTGTGTTAAGTAGTACTGTTCTTAGCAATTTAATCGATTTTACTCCCCCTATTGGGGGAGGTCTATATGGCCTGCCTGATTACCCTGACAAAATATAACAATAAGACATGCGGTCTGGGAGCCATGGTAACTAGGTTGTGTTAAGTAGTACTATTCTAAGCACTTTAATCCCTGTAACTCCCCCTATCGTGGGAGGTCTATACGGCCTGCCTGATTACCCTGACAAAATATAACAACAAGACATGCGGACTGGGACCCATGGTAACTAGGTTGTGTTAAGTAGTACTATTCTTAGCACTTTAATCCCTTTTACTACCCCTATTGGGGGAGGTCTATATGGCCTGCCTGATTACCCTGACAAAATATAACAATAAGACATGCGGTCTGGGAGCCATGGTAACTAGGTTGTGTTAAGTAGTACTATTCTTAGCACTTTAATCCCTGTAACTCCCCCTATCGGGGGAGGTCTATACGGCCTACCTGATTAACCTGACAAAATATAACAACAAGACATGTGGTCTGGGACCCATGGTAACTAGGTTGTGTTAAGTAGTACTATTCTTAGCACTTTAATAAGTGTTACTCCACCTATCCGGGGAGTTCTATATGGCCTGCCTGAGTACCCTGACAAAATATAACAATAAGACATGCGGTCTGGGAGCCATGGTAACTAGGTTGTGTTAAGTAATACTATTCTTAGCACTTTAATACGTGTTACTCCCCCTATCGGGTGAGGTCTATATGGCCTGCCCGATTACCCTGACAAAATATAACAACAAGACATGTGGTCTGGGACCCATGGTAAGGTTACTTCCTTTTGCACAATAGAGTACAGGTATGGCATCGATTTTAGGAACCCGGAGATCATTTTTAGGAACCGGGAGATGGAAAAAATGCTTGGACACCCAGTACAGGTCGTTCTCCTTCAGCCTTTTCATACAAGGGTCCAGGACCCTCAACAGAAACAACAGCATGAAACACCACATATGCCATCCTTTTGCACAATAGAGTACAGGTATGGCATCGATTTTAGGAACCCGGAGATAATTTTTAGGAACCGGGAGATGGAAAAAGATGCTTGGACACCCAGTACAGCTCGTTCTCCTTCAGCCTTTTTATACAAGGGTCCAGGACCCTCAACAGGCACAAAAGCATGAAACACCACATATGCCATCCTTTTGAACAATCCAGTACAGGTATGGCATCGATTTTAGGAACCCGGAGATAATTTTTATAAACCGGGAGATGGAAAAAGATGCTTGGACACCCTGTACAGGTCGTTCTCCTTCAGCCTTTTTATACGAGGGTCCAGGACCGTCAACAGAAACAACAGCATGA
This sequence comes from Bombina bombina, assembly GCF_027579735.1. Lineage (NCBI taxonomy): Eukaryota > Metazoa > Chordata > Amphibia > Anura > Bombinatoridae > Bombina > Bombina bombina. The sequence continues at coordinate 844,825,302 of NC_069500.1, read as the reverse complement.
AACACCACAAATGCCATCCTTTTGAACAATAGAGTACAGGTATGGCATCAATTTTAGGAACCCGGAGATAATTTTTAGGAACCGGGAAATTGAACAAAAAACGTGCTTGGACACCCAGTACAGGTCGTTCTCCTTCAGCCTTTTTATACGATGGTCCACGACCCTCAACAGGCACAACAGCATGAAACACCACATATGCCATCCTTTTGAACAATAGAGTAAAGGTATGGCATCGATTTTAGGAACCCGGAGATAATTTTTAGGACCCGGGAAATTGAACAAAAAACATGCTTGGACACCCAGTACAGGTCGTTCTCCTTCAGCCTTTTTTTTTTTTTTTTAAACAAGCTTTATTGAAAATAATAGTCATTGGTACAATATGAAAATACTTCGGTACACCATGTGATTCAAACAATCAGAGAGAGGTAAAAATGTAAACAAAGTCCATCTTAGCTCCTATCCCCCAACGGGGAGATAGGTGTTATCGCTCTCTAGTAGTAGCATTCCATGGGTCCAAACTAATACATAAAGCTTGACAATTTTATGATCCAGAAAAAATTTATAACATTAAAAGATATACAATTCAACATTAAGCTTATTAGACAAGTTAGGTGGGGATCCAGAGAGAATAAAAGAGGAGAAGAAAGTAGAGAGAAAGAGGGAAAGTACTACACAGAGGAGGGAAAGGTAGGGGGGGGGAGGGAGAAGAGAAAGGGAAAAAAAAAGGGGGGGGAATTTTCTGGTTTAGGGCTGAAAGACGTTTATAAAGTAGATACTACTCTACTACAATGTGAACATTAAGGAAAGGTGCCATTCCATATTGCTAGCATCATCTCATGGGTTCCTAGTTGTTTAATTTTTAGGTAATGTAATCTTTCCAGAGTCAATAAGTCCTCTACTGTGGAGTGCCATTCATCAAGAGTGGGAATCCTTGGGGATTTCCATCCCCTAGGAATGAGCCTCTTGGCGCTTGTAAGCATGATTAGCATGAGAGCCGCAGTGGGGTCGTCTCTAGTCTTAGGGAGGTGTAAAAGCAGCACTGTCTCAGGTGTATGTGGGATAGGGGTGCGTAATTTGTGTGACATAGTCTCGAGTACAGCTGTCCAGTAGTCCTGTAGCTTAGGGCACGCGACTGAAATCTGATTTACCTCAGATTTGCTAACTGAGGCCAAGCCTGAAGAGCATTGAATATCGCTCTTAGTTCCAGAATATTTATTGGAAGCAGAGTCTCCTCCTGAGTCCACGATCCCTGAGCCTTCAGGGAGTTCCAGACTGCACCCCAACCTAGAAGGCTGGCATCTGTTGTTACAATTGTCCAATCTGGCCTGCGAAAGGTCATACCTTAGGACAGATGGACCTGAGATAGCCACCAGAGAAGAGAATCCCTGGTCTCTTGGTCCAGATTCAGTTGAGGGGACAAATTTGTGTAATCCCCGTTCCACTGACTGAGCATGCATAGTTACAGCGGTCTGAGATGTAAGTGTGCAAACGGCACTATGTCCATTGCCGCTACCATTAAGCAGATTACTTCCATACACTGAGCCACTGAAGGGCACGGAATGGAATGAAGAACACGGCAGGAATTTAAAAGCTTTGATAACCTGGACTCCGTCAGGTAAATTTTCATTTCTACAGAATCTATCAGAGTCCCTAGGAAGGAAACTCTTGTGAGTGGGGATAGAGAACTCTTTTCCTTGTT
>NC_069500.1:844815789-844823503 GCF_027579735.1 Bombina bombina | reverse complement strand
ATATAATTTATTAAGGTCAGGTGTTCACAGCTCCGGTGCGAATCAAACAACGGCTGCGCCCCCTAAGCGAAGACCACACACACAATGAGTATCAATAAAATGTATTTTATGTGCAAATAAATGGATACATGAACTTTTCTTTATGTGTCATTGACTAAATTATTATATAAACTTTTTTGGAGTGCTCAAATCCCTGACTTTTTGGAGGGGGCACTACTGTGTCCTCTTTTTGTTTCTCTCTGTTTCACTTTCTGGCAGTAAAGTCATGTGTGTAAAAGGGTCTGCACCAGAGTAACAAATTATAATGTGTAATATTTGTACCTACTCCCCAATAAAATAGTATATTTATATATATATATATATATATATATATATATATATATATATATATATATATATATATATATATATAAAGTCAATGTAAGGATTGCACAATCAAACTACAGTCATTGCCACGGTGCACTGCAAATATCCATCCCAGTGTATCCAAACAGCAGGCACTCACTGGACTTTATGATAAAAATGTAAAAATTTATTTCATCAGATTAAAATAGACAAATGTTTCGGCACTGCATTGTGCCTTTATCAATGTCAAAGTACAAACAACACACAAACAGAGTGCAGCTCTACACCCCAAAACGATCAATATGTACATAGTTAAAAACACTTATTTATATACTTATCCAAACTTATGTTTTGCCGCCAAACCTCCGTACCGCCATCCTGGAGGTTCACTAGTGACGTCACGCTGACACGCTGATCGTGCCTAGCGTGATGACGCATGGCACGGCATTGCCATAGCAACGTCAAGGCGTCCAGTGGCATAATGGCAAGAGGGTAGAGAGTATCCGGTGCTGCTGTGCGCATGTCAAGTAGTAAGCGCAATGACTCACAGCACTGTTGCTAATGGCAACAAGTAAACAACTATCTTGCACAACAGCAAACTCACCGGGTATTCCCTAAATAAAGCTGCTTATAATGAATGCCTAATATTGTACATTTGCCCAGACAATCAGGAACAGTTAAAGTTAGAGTTAACCATATGTGAATCAAAAAGAACACAATTAGAGCCAGATAGTTATGCATACCATATTCCTAATGTGATTTTGTTTAGCAAAACATCCACACATAACTAAGTTACTAAATTTGTACCTCAAAACTATTCTGCTCAAATATCATTTTTGATCACATATAGAAAACCCATACAATATTAGAGAAGAACAACAAATCCCCTACTTACTTCAGGCAAATTGGAGTATAGTAGAATACATACATATATGTAATATCAATATATGTAAAGCAAACGGACACCCTAAAATTACCCAATCTACTGGGAAATGAAGAAATGTTTAGTAGAAAGGGCTGAAATCCAGTGTAGTGTTAAGTCCCTTCGGGGCCAGAGTGTCCAATTTAAAAATCCATTGGCTTTCACGTTGGAGTAACTTCTTGCCTCTATCCCCTCCCCTTGGATTAGGGGGGATATCATCTATAAGCATAGATCTAATGCTGGACACAAAGTGTTTCAGTTGTGCACAATGGCGTGCCACGGGTTGGTCCGACTCTCGGTTTTTTAATGCCTCTCGGATGGCATAACAATGGTTTGCCATCCGGTCTCGTAAGGAGGTAATCATTTTTCCAATGTACACTAGGGCACACGGACAGGTGAGCATATAGACCACATGTGTATTTGTGCAACTCAAGATTTTTATGGGGGTGCTGAAAAGAATCTCCCTTGCACATGCTGTTACATGTGGTACAGCTCCAACAAGGGAAGCATCCCTTTTTTTTGATGACTTCAGCCAAGTCTCCTTTTCATAGTGGTCCACAGGATCAGATTTAACGAGAATGTCCCTCAAATTCCTAGACCTCCGATACACCAACCTTGGCGCTGTCATATTCTGAAATGGTAAGGTGGGGTCAGTACCAACCACAGGCCAGTGGCGGCGTACAGCATTTGATATGCGTTCACATCCAGGTGTGAATGTAGTGATCAGATTGAGTTGCTCCGATGTCTCCTTTTTAAGGATTTTGGTGTCTGTTTTTGCATCTGGTCCTAATAGTTTTTCTTGGATGTCCCAAATCTCTTTCATAGGGTAGCCCCTCTTTTTCAATTTCTCGCCCATTTCCTTAACTTGAATCCTCTGTAAGGGTGTCTCGCTATTGTTTCTCATTGCCCTGGTGAGCTGGGAGGTGAGAACACCCTTTTTCTGGTGTTTAGGGTGAAAGCTGCTAGCATGTAACAATGAATTTCGGTCTGTGGGTTTTGTGTACAACTTGGTACCAAACCTCAAAGTGCCAGAGTCATTCACCTTAAAAACATTAAGGTCCAAAAAATTCACACCCTCAGAGCTGAATTCTAACTTGAATCGTATTGGACTGGCCATGAGGTTCAAATGTGACACCCACTCACGCAATGATGGCTCCCCACCTCTCCATATGAGGAACACATCGTCAATGTAGCGGGTATAATAAATCACTTGAGAGTGTTCAAATGGCTTCATAAGTTCTTGCTCGTACCATGCCCTATAGATGTTTGCGTAGGTGGGTGCTACATTCGACCCCATGGCCGTACCAGCCGTCTGTAAATAATAACAATCCTCGAACTTGAACGATGTGTTCCTCATATTGATATAGTAAAATTGCTAATTGTTGTAGTGAATTTCCTCATCCAAAATTAGATCTTTTTCTTTCTTATTTAATAACCTTTACATATATATTTTATTTATTTAGGGTTAATAATATTATTTAATGTTTATTTTTAATAACATGATATACAAAAAACATTTATTGTGTTTCTTTTCTTAGAGAATATGTTTTCATCTTTTTCTCTTTTTTTATAAGAGATAGTTATATGGTTAAGATTGGATGTATATTTAGCTATCGAATTTTCATATATTTGTTATTTTGGAAACAAAGTTTACATTTATATTTTTATTATTTACAAGGTTCACAACCAGTATTTTGTGTTTTATCCTCACTTATAAGTATTATCTATTTATCTACTTATGTTTAGATCCCTATCTTTATAAGATTAGTTATTGTTGTATTTATGAATTGTATTTTCTTTATTACTAAAAAACAAAATTGTTATTGAATATATCACGATATATGTTTATATACACTTATAGGCTTCTATATATGAAGTCTCAGAATTTAAATGTTTACACATGTATATTTATCTATAAGAAAAAGAATGAGTGGTTGGCTTGTTTACAGCAAACGATCTTATCACATATTACAGGTGTAACTGTTATCCTATTTACTTAAAGATACCTGGATTAGTTGCCTTGCTGTATATAAGTCCATTCACACCTTGAACACATCACCTCTGATGAAGCGCATGTGCGCATGCGCGAAACAGGTCAGGTGTTTTTGCTCTGGCTTCACCTTTTGTACCTGCACTCTGCCAATAAACTGGTTTTGAACTGACCTTGGATGTAGCTTCGGCCTCAATGCTTCCCGCCTTTGGGGATTTCTTGTCTTTTGTATACAGCGGATGAGATACCGCTTTGACTGTCAGCTACTTGGAACCCGCATCCAGACCTAGGAGGCCTTCTACCTTTGGGACCCAGTGGACGCCTGGTACGTTCCTGCGGACCTTCCATGTGACGCTGCACGCATTCCTCACGTATTCCTCACGTCTGACACTGCTCAGCGTACCTGATGTGCGACGCGGCACATCATCTTGACGTCAGAGTTTCTGACCATTGAGGACGACAAGAGACGCGGATACAGACGGTACATTCTTCCCCCGTCGGAACTGGTGAGCTTTTGCCCAGCTGGGATCTTCGGAGGAAGTTGTTTGGTACTGTATGCCTTCCTAAAGAACTGGTTTGGTCCGCTAAATTTGAAGGTACTTTACAGCTTTTTACTTAGCACACCTGGATAGTGCCTTGGCCCTGAGGTTGCATTAAGGGAACTTTATTCACACTACGGTCCACTACCTTGGAACTTTCCATAGCGCTGTGATTACATACAAACTAGCGCTACATATTGGGACTGAAAACTCATTATCTGGACATAATGTGGACAGTTCCACACTTGATATATATATTTTTATACTAAAAATTCTTTTTGATCTTTTCTACTATCTGATATGTTGAGATCCATACCCTACATATAGAGTTTTGGAGTACACAGTACAATCTTACTTGTTTTCTATACCTAATTAACAATCTAGAGTTAACAGTCAGATCCAATACTAGTAGGAGTCCACAAGTGTCTAAAAGTCTCCCTAAGATAAATCAGCTATTGTTTTCCTTTGATTGTTCTTGATTTAGATTTATCTCAGCTGATATATCTAGGGTTCCGTTGGTTCATATTATATTAATATTGTATTTTTTGTACTTTAGTGCACTCTCCATAATGGCAACTATGTTAGTACCCACGGGGGTTATAAATGAAACAAAAAAAAAACGCATTATGGAGAATGCACTTAAAGGGGATAACCAGGCATTGGTTCTGGAAAATGAGGAAGACATTACAAATGCATTTTCTAAATTAGAACTATTGAGGTTTAAGGAGACTAATTCGTGGTGGGATATAGAGTTCTTAGAACTCTATATATCTGAACGCAAGGTACCTAGGGGATTAAGAATGAAAAAATACCCCTCCTTTGCGCTCAGTAACCCAATATTTATGGAAGAATGGAACGAGAATTTAACCAACTGCTCTATAATATTGATGAAACAGTTATTAAACCACAAAAAAGTAGAAAGGGAACAGGTCCTTGTTGAAATTAATAATGTTATTGAGACACTTAAACCCTTTGAATCCACCCAGAAATACATTGACTACACTAAACAACTAATTGAGACAATTGATAATCTTGATACAGTTCTATCTGAAAGAAAGGTACAAAAATACCAGAGAGATGTTAAAGATTATGAATTGAATATAGTATATTCTTGGCAACAACACAAACCGGTTAGATCAAATTGGTCATCTAGTAAGAATAATAAGAATAAAAATAAAAATAAAAAAGGTAATAAAAATAAGTCAGATAGAAGTAAACATGTTACTTTTTCAAGTATAGACACTGATGGTCAAGACACCAGTGCTCAATCATCAGAAGGAGAACAGTCACAAGATCTCCCTGCACTAGAAAAGACTAGTTTAGATTCTAATCCTAATAGAAAAATGTTAAAAACTTTGGTTAAACCACCTGCCCAAACAAGCACCCCAATAAGACCACCAGATAGAGTAAATAATGAACAAATTGAGCCCACTTTTCGTTACCCCAGCAGAGTCAGAAAAAATGTAAAGAAGTAGTTTGTCTAGCACAGAAACTAATTTGTTAAATAAAGATTTGTCATATGCACCATCACATAATTTTGATTTTGTGAACACACTTATAGACATTAATAGATTTGTTCGCAAGATTGTCTTGAAAAGACATTTCAAAGACAATCCTATGGATCACTTATCTCTAACAACTCATATACCTATCATATATGATACTGTGGGACTTAGGTATACTGATTTGCTAGATCTCACTAATTTAACTTCTTTACAGCAGGAATCTATTAGAACTCCTGACACTTTGGTTGACAATTGCACATCTTTTAAATTTAAAAACACATCTCACTTTTACCCAATTCATGCTAGACATTACCTATTAGATATATACCAGAGAGTAGTAGAAAAGGAACTGACTGACCTATTCAGAAACACTGAGAATAACCCTTTTAATACACCTAGGGAAAACCTTACTCGACGGCAGAGACAAGCACTAATTAGACTTCAAAAAAATAAAGATCTAGTCATAGTCCAGGCTGATAAGGGAGTGGCAGTGGTGGTTTTAAATAAAAAAGATTACATAGGCGAAGTTGAAAATCAATTGAGTGACTGTATGTTATATACTAAACTAACATTCAATCCCACCACCTCCTTCAAAAAATAAACTTAGCCATTTGTTGGATCATTCAATAGAACACAATTTCATGACTAGAGAATTAACAGAATATATATATGTGGAAGAGCCAACCACCCCATATTTCCGTATTGCACCTAAGATACATAAGGGACTTAACAATCCCCCTGGACGACCCATTGTAGCCAGCAATGAGTCTCTGTGCGAAAGATTGGGTGGCTGGCTCGACCACATCCTTCAACCAATTATGGTGGCTCTTCCCGGGTATATTAAGGACAGTACACATTTGCTTACACAGATTACAGACCTTACGTGGAATGATTCCTATGTATGGACTACTATTGACGTGACTGCCCTATATTCAAATATCCCCCATTTAAAAGGATTAGAAGCCATTGACTTTATGCTACATGGATACTCAGATTATAGTCATGAATTTATAACATTTATTGTTCAGGTAACTGAGTTCCTTTTGAAACATAATTTTTTCATCTTTCAGGGTACCTATTACCTACAAAGACGAGGCACGGCGATGGGGGCAAAATTTGCCCCAGCCTTTGCCAATATTTATATGGGGTGGTTAGAATTTAATATGATCTTTTCAGACTCATTTCCATATAAAAATAATATCATACTTTATGGTCGTTTTATAGACGACATTATTGTCATCTGGGAGACTAGGGATAGTTGTAATGTAGACAAATTAACAGAATATCTGAACGAAAATGAATACAATTTGACATTTACAGCACAGACACATAGTCATACTATTGATTTTTTGGATCTGAACCTAAAGGTATCAGATAATAAAATTTCCACATGTACCTATCGTAAACCCCTGGCCAGAAATACAATACTGAGAGCTGATTCTTGCCATCTCGACCACCTTAAGAGAGGCATACCGAAGGCCCAATACTTGAGCCTTAGGAGAAATTGTACAGAATTAACAGAATACTGCTCCCAGGCTAGAGAATTGACAAATAGACTGACAGATAGGGGCTACCAAAGAAATTCACTATTACAAACAGAAAAACAAATAGCAACTCTAGATAGACAAGATTTACTCCAAGGAAGGAATAATCTAGATAGGACCAAGAGATTTAACAAGACTGTGATGCCTAGTCAAAATCTCCTGTTTGTTACACAATTTAGTAAACAATATAATCAGATTTGTAGTATAGTCAAGAATTATCTGACCATTCTAAAAGGTGATGAAGCTTTAAAAGACATCTTAACATCTGGAGTCAAGTGCATAGCACAAAAAGCCCCTACCATAAGAGAAATAACTAGTAAGCAATTCACTGAAATAGTAACAGTAGGCTCCAATTGGTTAAGCCTAAAATCAGGATGTTTTAAATGTGGCCATGTACCATGTAAAGGGTGCACGAGCATAACTGTGACAGACACTTTTTCTTCATACGTGACGAATCAAACATTTCATATTAGGGACAGGATTGACTGTAATTCGCAATATGTGGTCTATCTAGTTAATTGCTTATTTTGCTCTTGCCAGTATGTAGGCATAACTACTCGCCCACTGAAAGATAGGATCCGTGAGCACTTGCGCTCTTTGGATGAAAAAGAGCCTAGAACACCTGTAGCTAAACATTTTAGACTCCATGGTATAGGTCCTAGATATTTCTCATTTATAGGCATTGACCTAATAAAAAAACATCCCAGAGGGGGAGATAGGGAAAAAAGCCTAAGGAAAAAAGAAGTTTTTTGGATTGTAAAATTACATACAAGAGCACCAGAGGGCATCAACAAGAGGATGGATGTTGACTTATTTGTTGAATAAGCCCCTTGCTGCCCTGTTATCTAATTTTTACATAATCCCTCTCT
>NC_069500.1:844663289-844813289 GCF_027579735.1 Bombina bombina | reverse complement strand
TCAGTCTGAATCTCAGATCATTAACTGAGTGTCCTGCCTCTAAGAAATGTCTCGCCACAGGTTGGTCTGCTTTACCACTCCGTATGGCCAAACGGATGCTTGACCTGTGGTTAGCCATCCTAGTTTTGGCGTTGTCCGTTGTTTTGCCAATGTAACATTTACCACAAGGACAGTTCAAAAGATATACCACGAATTTGGTGGTACAAGTGAGAAAATATCTGATCTCATAGGTTTTATTTCTTTCTGGATGATGGAAATGTGTGCCTGTTAACATCCCACTGCTGCAGGTCACACAACTGATACAGCGGTAACAACCTTTTTTCTTTGTTTTAAGCCACCTTCGGGATTAAAGTCGGCTTTAACCAGATAATCTCTGAGGTTTCTTCCTCATCTGAAGCCTATTCTCGGTGCTCTCCAATCTCTGAACGGTAGTGTGATCAGCTTCTACAAATTTCCATTCCTCTTAGATCATCCGTGTTAACGGTACTACATCAGGGGAATACGTGGTCACAAAAGTTAATTGGTTCATAGTGTTCGGAGGGATGTTAGCTATTGAATCCTTTGCTTGTATCCCCTTTGTACAAAACGTTGTGTCATCTCTTGTAACTGTTGTTCACACAATGCTTCATTGGTGTTATTTCTGATTACCCGTTGATACTGTGCCTTGGGGATATTACGAATGAGACTTGGTTGATGGCAACTCTTTGCATGCAATAATGAATTGCGGTCAGTGTCTTTGCGAAATAGGGTTGTACCCAATCTTCCTTCTACCTTAAACACCCTGACATCTAGATAATCCACCGTCGTGTTACTGACTGTATGTGTGAATTTGATGGGAATCGCCAATGAGTTTAGGTGGTCAATCCAATCAAGTAAACTGCTATCTCCATCGCCCCATATCAGAAACAAATCATCTATATAGCGACAATAATATCTGATGCGGTTATCTTCAAAAACCTTCATCAAGAATGACTCATGTTGTGCCATAAACAAATTGCCAGAGATGGGGCCACATTCGACCCCATCGCTGTTCCGGAGATCTGCTGGTAGAATGTTGTATCAAATAGGAAATAATTCTCAGTTAGACATAGAGTGAGCAGATCAATTAGTACTTCTTCGGAGGGGCCAATGTAGACTGCTTTTCTTAAATCCTGGGTTACTGCCAAAATGCCTTCATGGTGGGGGATTACCATGTAAAGGCTTGACACGTCAAGGGTGACCAAGAGGTCAAGGTCAGTGATGTTATCCAACTCAGTAATCTTGGTAATGAAATCATTGGAATCCCGTATATATGATTTAATGGTTTTGACCAAAGGTTGCAGGTAAAAGTCCACAAACTGGGCTAGAGGTTGAAGTAGGGAAGCTCTAGCCAAGACAATCGGTCTCCCAGGAGGTTTTGCTGCATTTTTGTGGACCTTATGTAAGGTGTAGAGTAAAGGAATAAGTGGATGGTCCCGACGCAGAAAATTATAATCCTGTTGTGTGATTAGTTCTCTATCTTTGTATTCCAACAAAAGTGTGTCAATTTTCTTCTTTTAACAGGAGGTGGGGTCTCCCCCCAAAGGTAACTATGTCTTGACATCGGTTAGCTGTCCCAAGATCTTGGTCTTGTAGTATGTTGCATCCATTAGAACTATTGCCCCACCCTTATCGGTGGGGCAAATCACAATTGAAGTAGAAACCTCAGACTAAAAGAGTATTTCAACACTGATCAGGAACAAAGGGGTGACTTCAGAGCCAAGGGGTCTTTTGATCCATCCTCGAACAATTCAACCATCAGCACACTCACTGGTTTTCTTTCCCAAAAAATCAAGGATAAACCACACATGAGGGTGAGGGACAATCTAACTAAGGACAAAAGAGCGGCCCTTAAATCCCTAAGAGAAGACACTTCAATTGTGATTCGCCACGCCGATAAGGCTGATCAACTATGTGCCAATTCCCAGAAGAGGAGGAGACAGAGGTAACATTTTGTTACGCAAGGAATCAAGATGGATGTATGAACTCGGGACTTTATATCCCAGGGGTCTCTATACCCACACAGGATGGCAGTGCTTCTTATGACCATCTATGAGAGTTCATGGTCCTTTGCCAGAGAGTCCACTGTTCATATAGTCTCTAACTAATTGGTTTGAAAGTATTATTTTTTTGGCCTGCCCAGGAACTTTTTTATCCAGGGCCTATCTTTAACCAGGGCCAATATTTTCTGATATTTTCTGTTTTCATTTTTTCATTTATTTTTTCATTCATTTTTGAGAGTCCTCGATTTATTGATAAGAGAATCGTCTTTTTTGACCCCCTTCTTTAGTGGCTTGGAAGGGTATTCAGAATTATTTTGGTAAAACCATGTATTTATTTTTATTATTATTTTCATTTCTCTTTCTATATCAGAGGTGGTTATGTTATTTAGGATGCCAATCTTGTCCTGTCCTTGAAGATGGTAGGATATTAACTAATTGCATGATTTTATATAATTGATTTAGCATTTGTCAGTCCTCAATGTGCCAATTTTTTTTAAAATTTTGTATCATTTTGTTTTAAACTTAGCATTCTGTAAGATTTTGCTATATATTGTTTTCAATATACACATTGTATCCCTGTATTAGTGGTTACCCAGTTTTTTGATCTCTCTGGGGGTTGGTCATGCCCCTTATCAGATATATTCATCAGATATATTTGTCAGTTTTTGTTGTCACTCTCCAATAGATTATACCATGACATGATGGCCATTCTTGGTCTCTACTTTTGATTTTGTAGGGATAAGGTGTTCTTTTTTTAGACTCAGTCTAACTACACATTTAATATGCCGCTCTCTATGCTATTCTAGTTTTTTGAGTCGTTTTAGAGTTAGCCTTTTTGCGTTAGATACAATATTGCTGAACCTTTATTGGTGTGTTTCAGCTATATTGTTTCATTTGTGGATGATCAGGTTTAGATGGATAGGCGAGTAGGTCTCAAGGAAAACATTGTTGTTTCGTTTTTTTATGCTCAGCCTCATTTTTATGCTCAGCCTCATTTTCTAAGGCTTAGCCTTATCCTTATTTTATGCTTTGTTTGAGATTTTGGGGCTGATTGTAGTTGGCTCAATTACAATGGTCAATTACATCTATTGCTGCTAGCATCTGATGATGCTCGTATTTCAAATAGATTGGAGTGATTTTGGTGGTTGGATGGGAGTAAATACTCGGTTTATTTTGGTTATTTTGTTTTTACATTATAATATTGAAAGTTACTTAGAACGTTTTTTTGTTTTGTTTTGATACGCTTTGTCTACAGTCCTTATTTAGGGGCATCCTATCATAACATTGTAGGTGTATTGACAAGCCCCGGCATCTACGCCTACTCTGACACGGAACTTGGACATTGGATGGCTTAGATATTTTGTTTACATTTGTATCACGCTGATATTTGGCAAGCGCCGATAATCCATTGTGGCCATAGGATACACAAATTGACATTGGTGGTACCGGTTAGTCAGTTGCTCACTAAAGATATGTTGGCGGTAAGAAAAAATGATCTAGTGCGTTTTTTTGATGTGATTTTTTTTATGTGTTTTTTTTTTATGTGGTTTTTCCAACTGTGGATATATACGTGGTGATATATATGTCAGTGATGGGAGTCAGACAGTGAGATGAGCTGTGTGTTATAGACTGACAGAGTTTTATATTACTCATTGGGGGATAGGATTATGCGATCATAGGGATTCACGCCACAACTCCCTGTCAGCTGTTGATTGGTATAGCGATAATCTCACACATTGGGGAGTGTGGGCGTCCTTAGCAACAGGGGGTGTTAACCATGATTGTGTTGTATGACGCATCAGAGTCTGATGCAAAATGGATGATGATTGGTCAATAGGTTACCGTTAAGTTTGTTTGTATTTTTACACATTAGTTTTCTTATAATTCGCTAATATATTTATATATCTGATGGGGGCATGACTATCTGTTGGAGGAATCACTCTGGGTATGATTTTATCCAGTTTCTTTGATCGATATTTTCACAATACAACTTTGCACATATCTATCACTGATTTTCATTGGTCACTGAAGGGGTGTGTTTTCTATTCGGCCTGGATTGACTGATCTTGAGGGGAGTGTGATCTGGGGCCTATTTAAAGGCTGATTTTGTTCATTCTTAATTTGTCAGAGGAAGGGACTGTTGCTGTCCCGAAACGTCACTAAAACTGCATTAAATTTGCTTGTCACAGTTGAAGAAAGTTCAGTGAGTGCTTCCTTTTTTGCATTTCTACAAATTACCTTAAAGCACCCTGACAGTTGCGAACGTTGGTAAGAGTGCACATACACCATTTTTTTGTGTGAATTTGGACCTCCATGTGCAGTGCACCCACATTAGGGTTGTCTCCACACCCGGATTATTCTTCCCCCCTCCTACATTTAGTTTGACACACCGTGAGGTCTGACAATATGACTAACAGAGAGGACATGGACACTATGGATATAAAGATTTATGTTAACCCTAGTGGCACTATTCCTGAAGATAAACATGAGGATATCTTTACCTTCACAGACGAAGACGCTGAGTTGATCCGTTTTGGTTCTATTGAAGAACAGCAAGTAGAAGAATCACTACAAACCATATATAACACACTAACTAAGTTAAAACAGAGAAAAATAGACCTAAACCTTCATGGTGCATGCTTGTCCGATTATCATAAAAAGAGGATGATACCAAGGGGCTTCAGAATCAGAAATATCCCCACAATTGGAAGGTCCAATAATGAATTTTGCATCAATTGGTGCAAAATTCTTAATAAATGTTCATTTGATTTAATGTTATTAGTTATTAGGGAGGTTGGTCGTCTCCTGAAAGAAGTCAAGACCAAAATACAATTATTTGAATCAGAGAAACAAGGAATGTTTGAATCGGATACCAACACTGACTGGCTGACCAAACTAAGACTCCAGATTAAGACCTACAAACAGGATCTCATTGCCTTCAAAAACTGTAAACTACATACGGTTACACAAGATTATTCATACAAATCTATTTATAGATGGATGATGTCACCAGAGGACAGGAGAACATACAGGCCGAGACGGGACCGTAGGCGTATAAAGAAGTCCATCACCACGGTGGACACTAGCTCTGGAGATAGCTCAGGGACCGAAACTCAACACAAGGATGCAATTGGGGCCCAGAGGGGAGTCATCACTAGATCTAGAGGTAATAGAAACCAATGGGAGTCTTCCATCACAAAACAGCATCATTACCCCCATTGGCTGCCCATCCATCTGCAAATCATTTTTTAGAAAGAGGCGGAGGCTGCACATGAGGCGGGGGGGGCATTGCCCGCTGCCACCAACAACGGAGATCATAGAAAGCATAGTTTTCAACATCAGTTCACGAAGACTATACGGGGCTGAAGTGAGTTTGTTAAATAAAGGCCTATCCTTTGTGCCCTCTTCTAAGATTAACGAATTTGATGTTTATATCGACATTCAGCGATTTGGTAGAAACCTCAGACTAAAAGAGTATTTCAACACTGATCAGGAACTATACGGGGCTGAAGTGAGTTTGTTAAATAAAGGCCTATCCTTTGTGCCATCTTCTAAGATTAACGAATTTGATGTGTATATCGACATTCAGCGATTTGGTAGAAACCTCAGACTAAAAGAGTATTTCAACACTGATCAGGAACACTGATCTTAGAAGAGGGCACAAAGGATAGGGTGACTTCAGAGCCAAGGGGTCTTTTGATCCATCCTCGAACAATTCAACCATCAGCACACTCACTGGTTTTCTTTACAAAAAAAAATCAACGAGAGACCACACATGAGGGTGAGGGACAATCTAACTAAGGACGAAAGAGCGGCCCTTAAATCCCTAAGAGAAGACACTTCAATTGTGATTCGCCCCGCCGATAAGGGTTGGGCAATAGTTCTAATGGATGCAACATACTACAAGACTGAGATCTTGGGACAGCTAACCGATGTCAAGACATACTTACCTTTGGGGAGAGACCGCACCTCCCATTTAAAGAACAAAATTGACACACTTTTGTTGGAGTACAAAGATAGAGAACTAATCACACAACAGGATTATAATTTTCTGCGTCGGGACCATCCACTTATTCCTTTACTCTACACCTTACCTAAGGTCCACAAAAATGCAGCAAAACCTCCTGGGAGACTGATTGTCTTGGCTAGAGCTTCCCTACTTCAACCTCTAGCCCAGTTTCTGGACTTTTACCTGCAACCTTTGGTCAAAACCATGCAATCCTATATACGGGATTCCAATGATTTCATTACAAAGATTTCTAAGTTGGATAACATCACTGACCTTGACCTCTTGGTCACCCTTGATGTGTCAAGCCTTTACACGGTAATCCCCCACCAAGAAGGCATTTTGGCAGTAACCCAGGTTTTAAGAAAAGCAGTCTACATTGGCCCCTCCGAAGAAGTACTAATTGATCTGCTCACTCTATGTCTAACTGAGAATTATTTTCTATTTGATACAACATTCTACCAGCAGATCTCCGGAACAGTGATGGGGTCGAATGTGGCCCTATTTCTGGCCAATTTGTTTATGGTGCAACATGAGTCACTCTTGATGAAGGTTTTTGAAGATAACCGCATCAGATATTATTGTCGCTATATAGACGATTTGTTTCTGATATGGGGCGATGGAGATAGCAGTTTACTTGATTGGATTGACCATCTAAACTCATTGGCGAGACCCATCAAATTCACACATACAGTCAGTAACACGACGGTGGATTATCTAGATGTCAGGGTGTTTAAGGTAGAAGGAAGATTGGGTTCAACCCTATTTCACAAAGACACTGACCGCAATTCATTATTGCACGCAAAGAGTTGCCATCAACAAAGCCTAATTCGTAATATCCCCAAGGCACAGTATCAACGGGTAATCAGAAATAATACCAATGAAGCATTGTGTGAACAACAGTTAAAAGAGATGACACAACGTTTTGTACAAAGGGGATACAAGCAAAGGGAGTTATCGGACATGAAAATTCAAGTGCTCCAAACTGTGACTTCAATAGCTAACATCCCTCTAAACACTATGAACCAATTAACTTTTGTGACCACGTATTCCCCTGATGTAGTACCATTAACACGGATGATCAAAGAGGAATGGAAATTTGTAGAAACTGATCACACTCTACCGTTCAGAGATTGGAAAGCACTGAAAATAGGCTTCAGACGAGGAAGAAACCTCAGAGATTATCTGGTTAAAGCCGACATTAATCCCGAAGGTGGCTCACGAACGTGGCTTAAAACAAAGAAAAAAGGTTGTTACCGCTGTATCAGTTGTGTGACCTGCAGTGGGATGTTAACAGGCACACATTTCCATCATCCAGAAAGTAATAAAACCTATGAGATCAGATATTTTCTCACTTGTACCACCAAATTCGTGGTATATCTTTTGAACTGTCCTTGTGGTAAATTTTACATTGGCAAAACAACGGACGACGCCAAAACTAGGATGGCTAACCACAGGTCAAGCATCCGTTTGGCCATACGGAGTGGTAAAGCAGACCAACCTGTGGCGAGACATTTCTTAGAGGCAGGACACTCAGTTAATGATCTGAGATTCAGACTGATTGACCATGTGCCAATTCCCAGAAGAGGAGGAGACAGAGGTAACATGTTGTTACGCAAGGAATAAAGATGGATATATGAACTCAGGACTTTATATCCCAGGGGTCTCAATACCCACACAGGATGGCAGTGCTTCTTATGACAATCTATGAGAGTTCATGGTCCTTTGCCAGAGAGTCCACTGTTCATATAGTCTCTAACTAATTGATTTGAGAGTATTATTTTTTTTGTCCAGCCCAGGAACTTTTTATCAAGGGCCTATCTTTAACCAGGGCCAATATTTTCTGATATTTTCTGTTTTCATTTATTTTTTTAATTCATTTTTGAGAGTCCTCGATTTATTGATAAGAGAATCCTCTTTTTTGACCCCTTCTTTAGTGGCTTGGAAGGGTATTCAGAATTTGTTTGGTAAAACCATGTATTTATTTTTATTTTTATTTCTCTTTCTATATCAGAGGTGGTTATGTTATTTAGGATGCCAGTCTTGTCCTGTCCTTGAAGATGGTAGGATATTAACTAATTGCATGATTTTATACAGTATAATTGATTTAGCATTTGTCAGTCCTCAATGTGCCAATTTGTTTTTAAATTTTGTATCATTTTGTTTTAAACTTAGTATTCTGTAAGATTTTGCTATATATTCTTTTCAATATACACATTGTATCACTGTATTAGTGGTTACCCAGTTTTTTTTATCTCTCTGGGGGTTGGTCATGCCCCTTATCAGATATATTCATCAGATATTTATCAGTTTTTGTTGTCACTCTCCAATAGATTATACCATGACATGATGGCCGTTCTTGGCCTCTACTTTTGATTTTGTAGGGATAAGGTGTTCTTTTTTTAGACTCAGTCTAACTACACATTTAATATGCCGCTCTCTATGCTATTCTAGTTTTTTGAGTCGTTTCAGCTATATTGTTCCATTTGTGGATGATCAGGTTTAGATGGATAAGCAAGTAGGTCTCAAGGAAAACATTGTTGTTTTGGTTTTTATGCTCAGCCTCATTTTTATGCTCAGCCTCATTTTCTAAGGCTTAGCCTTATCCTTATTTTATGCTTTGTTTGAGATTATAGGGCTGATTGTAGTTGGCTCGATTATAATGGTCAATTACATCTATTGCTGCTAGCATCTAATGATGCTCGTATTTCACATAGATTGGAGTGATTTTGGTGGTTGGATGGGAGTAAATACTCGGGTTTATTTTGGTTATTTTGTTTTTACATTATAATATTGAAATTTACTTAGAACGTTTTTTTTTTGGTTTTGTTTTGACATGTTTTTACATCATAGAATTGAAAGGTGCTTGGAACGTCATTTTGTTTTGTTTTGATACGCTTTGTCTACAGTCCTTATTTAGGGGCATCCTATCATAACATTGTAGGTGTATTGACAAGCCCCTGCATCTACGCCTACTCTGACACGGCACTTGGACATTGGATGGCTTAGATATTTTGTTTACATTTGTATTGCGTGATTTGGCAAGCAGCGATAATTCATTGCGGCCATAGGATACACAAATTGACATCGGTGGTACCGGTTAATCAGCTGCTCACTAAAGGTATGTTGGCGGTAAGAAAAAACGATCTAGTGCGTTTTTTTTATGGGATTTTTTTTATGTGAGTTTATGCGATCATAGGGATTCACGCCACAACTCCCTGTCAGCTGTTGATTGGCGTAGCGATCATCTCACACATTGGGGAGTGTTGCTATCCCTCTGGGCGTCCTTAGCAACAGGGGGTGTTAACTATGATTGTGTTGTATGACGCATCAGAGTCTGATGCAAAATGGATAATGATTGGTCAATAGGTTACCATTAAGTTTGTTTGTATTTTTACACATTGGTTTGCTTATAATTCACTAATATATTTATATATCTGATGGGGGCATGACTACCTGTTGGAGGAATCACTCTGGGTATGATTTTATCCAGTTTCTTTGATTGATATTTTCACAATACAATTTTGCACATATCTATCACTGATTTTCATTGGTCACTGAAGGGGTGTGTTTTCTATTCAGCCTGGATTGGCTGATCTTGAGGGGAGTGTGATCTGGGGCCTATTTAAAGGCTGATTTTGTTCATTGTTAATTTGTCAGAGGAAGGGACTGTTGCTGTCCCAAAACGTCACTAAAACTGCATTAAATTTGCTTGTCACAGTTGAAGAAAGTTCAGTGAGTGCTTCCTTTTTTGCATTTATATATATATATATATATATATATATATTTACACACACACACACACACACATAAATATTTATATATATATATTTACACACATATATATACATATATATATATATTTACACATACACACACACACACACACATATATATATATATATATATATATATATATATATATATATATATATATATATTGACACACACACACACACACACACACACACATATATTTATATATATATATATATATATATATATATATTTACACACACACACACACACACACATATATATATATATATATATATATATATATATATATAAAAATACACACACACATATATATATATATATATATATATATATACATATATATATTTACACACACACACACATATATATATATATATATATATATATTTACACACACACACACACACACACACACACACATATATACATATATATATATATATATATATTTACACACACACACACACATATATATATATATATATATATATATATATTTACACACACATATATATATATTTACACTCACACACACATATATATATATTTACACACACACACACACATATATATATATATATATATATATATATATATATATATACAGAGAGAGAGAGAGAGAGAGAGAGATAGAGAGAGAGAGAGAGAGAGAGAGAGAGAGAGAGAGAGAGAGAGAGAGAGAGAAAATAAATCATTGTGTAGTTCATTAACAAATCTAGACAGGCCAGAAGGCTTGTTTTTCCCACAGAAAACCTATGGAATACATTGTTTCCAATGTAGAAAAGGATTCTGGGTAAGATATGGAAATTAGGTTCACAATGACACACCTTTTTACTTCATGTCTGCTTTTCAGCGGATTCCCTTAACGCCAAAGTATCACTGTTCACACAGCTTATAAACTTAGCTAGGGTTAGTGCAGTGATTCATGACTATCCCAGGACAGACTGTTTCGTAGTTGTTGCTACTCATCTGCTGGGAGAAAGTTTGAATCACTGCTGGGTAAAGTTGATTCCGGGCAAAATACAACAACATTTTAAATTAGGGGGAGGTAAAAGGTGATTTTAAAATCCTCCACTACTCACAAAATAGAGAAAATAACTCATTGTGAACCTAATTTGCATATATATATATATACAAACATATCTTAAAACAATTAAGAGACCACTGCAAATGTATCAGTTTCTCTGGTCTTACTATTTATAGGTATGTGTTTGATTAACATGAACATATTTGTTTTATTCTATAAACTACTGACAACATTTCTTCCAAATAAAAGTATTGTCATTTAGATTTAGAGCATTTATTTGCAGAAATTGACAAATGGTCAGAATAACAAACAAGATGCAGTGTTTTAAGACCTTGAATAATGCAAAGAAAACAAGTTCATATTGATTTTTAAATAACTTTTTAATAATTTGTAACAACAAATCAATAATTGAAGAAAATACATTTTCTTACCATAAGAATGTAAAGATTATTTATATGATAATAATCACTACAGCAGTAAAAATCAAACAGAGCTCCCAATTGACAGCCACAATAACTATTAATATTTGTTGGAACTGATGCCGGTCCACCTACAATAAATGTCCCCTGCATTTTCAGCTGCACATGCAGAATTTGAAATAGCTAACTGAAAAATATTAAACGTGCACTGCTAAACTGTCACACAAGAAAAGGGCTAGCTGGACATGAAGAAAGCAGTGGGCGGAGCTTGGTGGCCATTTTCAGTTGCTAACAAACGATGATTATTTAAAATTTTCAGGTACTTCTTACAAGCTTATAGATGTGGAACCGGTTGCAAGATGCTTGTCTGGTATGTAACAATAAGTATTAAAAAATAAATATTGGGTCTAGACTGTCCCTTTAAATCTCCTATGATTTTTTTGTCACCACTAAAAGTTTTTGAAAAAAGCTGTAATATTTTAAATGTCTAAACGGCGCAAGGAAGGAGCGTGTTTAGCCGCGAGCTGAAAACTGATTGGAGGGTGTGCATACTACCCTGCATTGTGTCCCTTTAAACATGTATTTTGTCATGTATTTAAATTTTCAGTACAGATAATGTGAGCACCTTCTTCCACATTTGGATGCTAAAAAAGCATCCGAATACCCATGTCTATCAAAGAGTACCGGCACCTTCCCCCCCAACCCCCCCCCCCTTTGTGTGTGTGTGTGTATATATATATATTTACACACACACACACATATATATATATATATATATATATATATATATATATTTACACACACACACACACACACACACATATATATATATATATATATATATATATATATATATATATATATATATATAAACACCAAATAGCGCACTCTCACTCGCCAACAAAACTCAGGACCAGGGTGCTCAAAAAAATATTAATCAAAGTCCAATAATAAGCGCTCTCTGGATTTACACACAGCAAATTTAATAGGCAGTGACATTTTGGGGCATTCACCCCTTCCTCAGACAACCAAAATTGTGATACAAACAGTGTTATATACTCAATAAACCCCTCCCCCATTTCAATTAGACCAAACACCCTATAGGAGATGATGTATACAAATCTTTAGTCAAACAAACATCAAACATTAATCATCATCAATATTCCATCAAATATGTGCATATATTAAATCAATATCTGAAGTTTTCAGCAGTGACTAATTATAATAGTGACAAGTTAAAGTAGTGACAAATTAAAAATGAACATGGATCTGTATAATAAACCAAACTTATACTGCCATAATAGTAATTTAACTCAGGGAATGGCCCTACTAGAGGAATCAATCAACTATATAATACACAACAGAGCAGAATACATATTCAAAGTGAGAAGCCACCATTACTTACCACGCTGGTTTCAGCGTGTTAGGTGGTGGGCGTGGTCTTTCTCCATGATCAGGGCATAACTCAGCCCATGTGATCAGAGACCAGTCAATCACAAGTCTGGGGTTAGGCATTGCCATGGCAACCCGCATATACACATATCTATTTACAGCGCATATCCGCAAGTGTCAATAAGTTGCCAAGGCAATGTCAACACACACTCCGTCTACAAATATGCAAGGAAACAGCAATATGTGGCATATGTAGAATTAGCAATCGCCATTGGAACAGAAGAAACTGTAGACTATTGCATCAAAGCCATTATAACTCTAGTTCACACTCAAATAGACTGCCATGGGATGAGCGAATTACATACCCATAGTAAGAAACCGCCATTCCTTCCCACGCTAGCTTCAGCGTGTTCGGCGGTGGGCGTGGTCATCCTCCATGATCACTAGGTACATGTGACCAGGAACCAGTCAAACACAAGTCCGGAGTTTAGGCATTACCATGGCAACCAATATGTACAAAGACTTATTCCCAGTGCTCATCAGCAAATGTCAGAATGTAGCCATGGCAATGTCAACACCCGCTACCTCCAACAAGTCAGAGAGACAGCGCTATGTGACATATGTTTGATGACCACTAACCATCAGAACAAGAGCCCCTTATGACTGTTAATCGCATAGATCACGGCCAAATTGGCATCATCACCCTTAGTAATTACAGAGACTGCTCAGCTCTTTTGATCAGAACTAACCGTGCATTGTCAGGCATTGTCATGGTAACCTTCATCAAAACATCATATCACACACCTCTAAGCGTACTTACTCCACAGGTAGTCATGGAAACGTCAAGTATACTACACAGAGAGTCAAGCAGTACACTAATTAACTACCAATATACAAATTCATCAACAATGTACACGCAGAATCACTAGTCGCAACAGATAGATATGTAATGACACTATTAACAAATTGTACCCATATAGCTCATCCAGATTCTGTTCGTTTCTAAATACCTATATAGTCACTGGGCAATCTAATGTGTCTACCCACAATACATAAAAGACTAGGTAGTCGGCCACCAGTACCCATAGGAGGGCACATACTATAACATGAGATCATAAGAATCGTAGTAAGGAGATACTTATTTCAAAAGTCCATACTTAAGTGGGTAGATCATAGCTAGCCTAACCTATCCTTGATACCATAAGGAAATCCATCTAAACCAGATGGCAAACCATGCCAGGAGCAGAAAGATGCAAAATCATAAGCCCAATCCTCTCATGTGTAGCTACATCAGGCACAGATTAAATAAATTCAGGTAGTGCCCAGTATTAATCAAATTTTAATATGCATAAGTTGCAAATCAAATGAGGCAATATATCACACTCTCATAACTCAAGGAGCATGGCAGAATAGTAATGGATGCATCAACAGTGTGTCAACAAGGCCCAATGGATTTAGCGTGAACTTATAGCGCGGGCTTGTGGACTCTCCCAAGAATAAGGGGAATATATATTTTCAGTCTCTCAACTAGAAATATTATAGAAAACAATGCCAGTCCACATTTGTATTTAATCCGCCAGTTAGCAATGTCTTCAATCTGAAGATCCATTTAGCTTCAACTTGTAACAGTCTCTTCTTTCTGTTTCCCCCTCTTCTTAGTGGTGGTACGTGATCAATTAAGATAAAGCATAAGTCTTTAACTGTATGGTTCATCTGTACAAAGTGGCGTGCCACAGGTTGTTCCGATACACCCTCTTTTAGTGCAGTTCTAATGGCACTCCTATGGTTCGCCATTCTTTTTTTGATATCGTCATCAGTCTTTCCAACATAGTAAATACCACATGTGCAATTCAGCAAGTATACCACATATGGCGTGGAACATGTCAAGTGATATTGGATTTTAAAACACTAGTGTGTGGGTGATGGAATGTCCTGCTTTGAATCATAGAGTACATGTTGTGCACCCTAGACATTTAAAGCACCCCAATCTCTTAGATTGTAGCCAAGTATCCTTGGTGTATGCATGTCTTGGGTCGGTGTTCATAAGTAAATCTTGTAAGTTGCGTCCTCTTCTGTAGCCCATCCTAGGTGGAGGAATTTCTTTAAATGGTAGTTCACGATCAGATGTCAATAGGTCCCAGTGGTCCTTTATTGACTTGGCAAGAATCCCAACGCTGGGTGTGTACGTTGTAACACAGGTCATATGTTTATCTTCCGGTTTCTCCTCTCTGGGAGTGAGTAGTTTCTCCCTTTCCATCTCCTTGGCTCTATTATGTGCTCGTTGAATGGCATCATACATATACCCTCTATGCAGGAATTTGGTGGACATCTCATCCAATTGGGTTTGAGCTTTTTCAGGTACAGAGTTGTTTCTCACTACCCTATATAGTTGTGCTAATGGTATAGCCTTGATGAGAGACCTTGGATGGTTGCTACTCGCCAGTAGGAGGGAATTCCTGTCAGTAGGTTTCTGATACATCGTAGTCTCCAATTGACCATTCTCTTTAAAGATTCTCAAATCAAGGAAGTCGATGGATTCTTTATTCATCACCATCTTAAATTTCACTGGAAAAGGGAGACTATTGAGATTTTGCACCCAGTTGTTCACCTGTACTTCAGTACCCCTCCACACGAATAGGACATCATCAATGTATCTCATATATTTGATGATTGAAGAGCATTCATATACTTTCATTATCTTGGTCTCAAAGTGTTCCATATACAAGTTCACGTAGGAGGGGGCCATGTTTGACCCCATGGCGGTCCCCATGACTTGTTGATAGTAATTGGACTCAAACCTGAAAAAATTCAGTGTTAGACATAGCTTCAGAATTTTGATGATGTATTTACTACTGGGTCCCACATATGGGTATCTTGAGAGAGCATCCTCAACAGCCCTCATCACTTCCTGATGTGGGATGATGGTGTACAAACTTGTAACATCCATTGACACCAAATAGTCATCATCCAAGATATCATGTAGTCGTGAGAGCTGGCCCAAAACATCCCTTGAGTCCTTCACATATGATCTCATATGTTGCACCAATGGTTGGAGAAATGAATCAACCCACTGTGCCAGTGGGCTCAGCAGGGACCCTCTTGCAGATACAATCGGACATCCAGGTGGTCTTTCCAAGCCCTTATGCGCTTTAGGGAGGGTGTACAGTATGGGGCAAATGGGATATGACACTCGCAGCCAATCATAGGTGTCCTTGTTAATCCAACCTTCCGTCATACCTTCAAGTAAAGTTGTCTCTATTAAGTCTTGAAATTGGTTAGTGGGGTCTCTTGGTAGCGGACAATATACCAAATTGTCATCCAACTGCGAGAGGATTTCTTCTCTGTAATCTTTGTAATTCAGGACCACAATGGCCCCACCTTTATCTGCTTTGCAGATCACAATATTGGGATCTTGTGACAAACTCTTGATCACCATTCATTCCTCTTTAGGCATATTATGTCTAAATTTTACTTCTGGCGTTAATTCAACCTCCTGTAGGACCAATCTGGTGTATGTTTGCATACTGGTAGCTGTGTGTTGGGGGTCAAATGTGCTCTTAAGTTTAAAAGCAGTTCCACGGTCTTGTTGTTCTATTTTCTTAAAGTGATCCTTCAGCTTCAGACTCCTTTTAAATTTTTGAATGTCCAACCAAGTGTTAAATTCATCAGGCCCTTGAGTAGGGACAAAAGTCAAACCTCTGTTTAGTAGTGTCTGTTCAGCTTCTGTCAGTACCCGGTCAGAAAGATTCAGTACTATATTCTCCTTATTCGTCCACGTCATGGAGGTCTTCCAACAGGTCCCACTCCTTCTTGGATGTGGTCTTCTTCCTTTTTTCGGTGGTCTTGTAGTCACCCCTAAAAAATAGGACTGTGATGTTGAGGGGCCCTTGTATTCATGCATCAATGGGGTGTCTGTATCAGAGCCTGAACTATCTACCGTATTGAGTTGTCTCCTGGTGTATACCCTCTGTCGGCGAGGGCATCTTGGTCTGAAGCTTTGCCTTTCTTCAGGGCTCAGGATCCATTTATATACCTGTCTCTCCCTGTAATCCTCAGTGACTTGTTGTAGTTTTTTATTCTAGAAGGCCACTAGGGAGTCCTTATATTCTTTCACTTGCTGTGCAAGTTTAATAAGCCAATTTTCACTCTGGTCTTGTTGTAGAGTAGGGCCCTTAGTAGTGTCAAAAACTCTTTTACTTTGTTAAGTAGAGCTCTAACTTCTTCAACCACCAACAATAGTAAGTCTTAAGAGCACTTATTTAACACAGCACACCATTTGTTACAGAAGTCACTGTTGTTCCTTCCGATCGTGGGTACATTGTGTATCCTGAAACCTTTGGGAATCATCTTCCTCTTGTAATATTCAGACAAGTAGACAACATGTAAGTGTAGATCAACCTCCCTTTTCTTAAGCTTTAATAGCTTCAAATAGATAGTTTGAGTAGATTCTATGTCAGATGTGATATCCTCATGTTCAAATAAGATTCTTATAGCATCAGCCTCTGTCAGGGAGAGTGTCTCTGCTCCCTCTACATCAGGTGATGCTGTAACCGGTAGGCCTTGTGAGGCAGTAATCAATACAGGTGTATCCATGTTCCACCGTGTAATGTGAGTGTCACCCAAGTGACCCCTAAGTGGTGATGACTGAAGAGGAGGAAGGTCGTGGGGCAGTGGGTGCTACAAAAATACAAATAAACACCAAATAGCGCACTCTCATTCGCCAACAAAACTCAGGACCAGGGTGCTCAAAAAATATTCATCAAAGTCCAATAATAAGCACTCTCTGGATTTACACACAGCAAATTTAATAGGCAGTGACGTTTCGGGGCATTCACCCCTTCCTCAGACAACCAAAATTGTGATACAAACAGTGTTATATACTCAATAAACCCCTCCCCCATTTCAATTAGACCAAACACCCAATAGGAGATGATGTATACAAATCATTAGTCAAACAAACATCAAACATTAATCATCATCATTATTCCATCAAATATGTGCATATATTAAATCAATATAGCGTTGTGTCTCTTATCATAAATCAGTGATATCTGAAGTTTACAGCAGTGACTAATTATAATAGTGACAAATTAAAGTAGTGACAAATAAAAATGGACATGGATCTGTATAATAAACCAAACTTATACTGCCATAATAGTAATTTAGCACATGGAATGGCCCTACTAAACATTCAAATAGACTGCCATAGAAAGACGAATCAATCAACTATATAATACAAAACAGAGCAGAATACATATTCAAAGTGAGAAGCCACCATTACTTACCACGCCGGTTTCAGCGTGTTCGGCAGTGGGCGTGGTCTTTCTCCATGATCAGGGCATAACTCAGCCCATGTGATCAGAGACCAGTCAATCACAAGTCCGGGGTTAGCATTGCCATGGCAACCCGCATATACACATATCTATTTACAGCGCATATCCGCAAGTGTCAATAACAATAAGTTGCCAAGGCAATGTCAACACACACTCCGTCTACAAATATGCAAGGAAACAGCGATATGTGGCATATGTAAAAATAGCAATCACCATCGGAACAGAAGACACTGTAGACTATTGCATCAAAGCCATTATAACTCTAGTTCACACTTAAATAGACTGCCATGGGAAGAGCGAATTACATACCCATAGTAAGAAACCGCCATTCCTTCCCACGCTAGCTTCAGCTTGTTCGGCGGTGGGCGTGGTCATCCTCCATGATCACTATTGATTTAATATATGCACATATTTGATGGAATATTGATGATGATTAATGTTTGATGTTTGCTTGACTAATGATTTGTATACATCATCTCCTATTGGGTGTTTGGTCTAATTGAAATGGGGGAGGGGTTTATTGAGTATATAACACTGTTTGTATCACAATTTTGGTTGTCTGAGGAAGGGGTGAATGCCTCGAAACGTCACTGCCTATTAAATTTGCTGTGTGAAAATCCAGAGAGTGCTTATTATTGGACTTTGATGAATATTTTTTGAGCACACTGGTCCTGAGTTTTGTTGGCGAGTGAGAGTGCGCAATTTGGTGTTTATTTGTATTTTTGTAGCACCCACTGCTAGTGATGTCGTGAACCTTAAAATTTTGGTTCACGAATGCCGGACTCGAACTTCCGCTACTGTTCGCGATCTGGCGCACCGCGCGATTGACTTCAATAGGCAGGCGAACTTTAAAACCCACAAGGACTCTTTCTGGCCCCAATAGTGATGGAAAAGTTGTTTCAAGGGGACTAACACCTGGACTGTGGCATGCCGGAGGGGGATCCATGGCAAAACTCCCACGGAAAATTACATAGTTGATGCAGAGTCTGGTTTTAAGCCATAAAGTGTCTTAATCACCTAACATTCCTAAAAAAAATTGAATAACGTGCTTTAAAACATCAGGTATGATGTAGTTTCGATCAGGTAGTGTAAGGGTTACGCCCGCTTCACAGTGACAGATCAAACTCCCCATGTAACGCACTGCAAACAACTGCAAACAGTCCATTTGCACAACCACGAGTTAGATAGATTTGATAGTTAGATACATACATTACATAGATCAATAGATGCAATATACATTTGATGATAGATACGAATTACATAGATCAATCGATGCAATATACATTTGATAGATACGAATTACATAGATCAAAAGATGCAATATACATTTGATAGATATGAATTGATCAATAGATGCAATTTATATTTGATAGATACGATTGATAGTTAGATAGCTTTGATAGATAAATAGATAGATTTGATAGATATATGATTTCCCTGACAGAGTATAACAATAAGACATGCGGTCTGGGACCCGTGGTGTGTTAAGTAGTATTATTCTTAGCAGTTTACTACCTGTTACTCCGCCTATCGGGGGAGGTCTATATGGGCTGCATTTTTGGAACAGGGAGATGGAAGAAAATGATTGGTCTGTCCTCCTACTTCAAATTTGGCCTAAACACCAGTGGCTGTCTCATCCGGCCACAAGATAGATAGATTTGATAGAAAGATATACATAGATTGATAGTTAGATAGAATCGATAGAAGATAAATAGATCGATTTGATAGATATATAATTACCCTGACAAAGTATAATAATAAAACATGCGGTCTGGGAGCCATGGTAACTAGGTTGTGTTAAGTAGTACTATTCTTAGCATTTTAATCCCTGTAACTGCCCCTATCGGGGGAGGTCTATATGGCCTGCATGATCACCCTGACAAATTATAACAACAAGACATGTGGTCTGGGACCCATGGTAACTAGGTTGTGTTTATATTAGTACTATTCTTAGCACTTTAATCCATGTTACTCACCCTATCTGTGTAGGTCTATATGGCCTGCATGATTACCCTGAGAAAGTATAACAACAAGACATGCGGTCTGGGACCCATGGTAATTAGGTTGTGTTTAGTAGTACTATTCTTAGCACTTTAATCCCTTTTATTCCCCCTATCGGGGGGAGGTCTATATGGCCTGCATGATTACCCTGACAAAGTATAACAACAAAACATGTGGTCTGGGACCCATGGTAACTAGGTTGTGTTAAGTAGTACTGTTCTTAGCACTTTAATACCTGTTAGTCCCAATATCGGGGGAGGTCTATATGGCCTGCATGATTACCCTGACAAAGTATAATAATAAAAAATGCGGTCTGGGAGCCATGGTAACTATGTTGTGTTAAGTAGTACTATTCTTAGCACTTTAATCCCTGTAACTCCCCCGATCGGGTGAGGTCTATATGGCCTGCCTGATTACCATGACAAAATATAACAATAAGACATGCGGTCTGGGAGCCATGGTAACTAGGTTCTGTTAAGTAGTAGTATTCATAGCACTTTAATCCCTTTTACTCCCCCTATTGAGTGAGGTCTATATGGCCTGCCTGATTACCCTGACAAAGTATCACAAGACATGCGGTCTGGGACCCATGGTAACTAGGTTGTGTTAAGTAGTACTGTTCTTAGCAGTTTAATACCTGTTACTCCCCATATCGGGGGAGGTCTATATGGCCTGCCTGAATACCCTGACAAAGTATCACAACAAGACATGCGGTCTAGGACCCATGGTAACTAGGTTGTATTAAGTAGTACTGTTCTTAGCAGTTTAATACCTGTTACTCCCCATATTGGGGGAGGTCTATATGGCCTGCCTGAATACCCTGACAAAGTATCACAACAAGACATGCGGTCTGGGACCCATGGTAACTAGGTTGTGTTAAGTAGTACTGTTCTTAGCAGTTTAATACCT
This sequence comes from Bombina bombina, assembly GCF_027579735.1. NCBI lineage: Eukaryota > Metazoa > Chordata > Amphibia > Anura > Bombinatoridae > Bombina > Bombina bombina. Next base: position 844,792,401 of record NC_069500.1, on the reverse strand, counting down.
GTTACTCCCCATATCGGTGGAGGTCTATATGGCCTGCATGATTACCCTGACAAAGTATAATAATAAAACATGCGGTCTGGGACCCATCATAATTAGGTTGTGTTTAGTTGTATTATTCTTAGCACTTTAATCCCTGTAACTCCTCCTATCGGGGGAGGTCTATATGGCCTGCATAATTACCCTGACAAAGCATTACAACAAGACATGCGGTCTGGGACCCATGGTAACTAGGTTGTGTTAAGTAGTACTGTTCTTAGCACTTTAATACCTGTTAGTCCCGATATCGGGGAAGGTCTATATGGCCTGCATGATTACCCTGACAAAGTATAATAATAAAACATGCGGTCTGGGAGCCATGGTAACTAGGTTGTGTTAAGTAGTGCTGTTCTTAGCACTTTAATCCCTGTAACTCCCCCTATCGGGTGAGGTCTATATGGCCTGCCTGATTACCCTGACAAAATATAATAATAAGACATGCGGTCTGGGAGCCATGGTAACTAGTTTGTGTTAAGTAGTAGTATTTTTAGCACTTTAATCCCTTTTACTCCCCCTATCAGGTGAGGTCTATATGGCCTGCCTGATTACCCTGACAAAGTATCACAACAAGACATGCGGTCTGGGACCCATGGTAACTAGGTTGTGTTAAGTAGTACTGTTCTTAGCAGTTTAATACCTGTTACTCCCCATATCGGGGGAGGTCTATATGGCCTGCCTGATTACCCTGACAAAGTATCACAACAAGACATGCGGTCTGGGACCCATAGTAACTAGGTTGTGTTAAGTAGTACTGTTCTTAGCAGTTTAATACCTGTTACTCCCCATATCGGGGGAGGTCTATATAGCCTGCATGATTACCCTGACAAAGTATAATAATAAAACATGCGGTCTGGGACCCATCATAATTAGGTTGTGTTTAGTGGTACTATTCTTAGCACTTTAATCCCTGTAACTCCCCCTATCGGGGGAGGTCTATATGGCCTGCATGATTACCCTGACAAAATATAACAACAAGACATGCGGTCTGGTACCCATGGTAAGGTTGTGTTAAGTAATACTATTCTTAGCACTTTAATCCCTGTAACTCCCCCTATCGGGGGAGGTCTATATGGCCTGCCTGATTACCCTGACAAAATATAACAATGACATGCGGTCTGTGACCCATGTAAAGGTTGTGTTAAGTAGTACTATTCTTAGCACTTTAATCCCTGTAACTCCCCCTATCGGGTGAGGTCTATACGGCCTGCCTGATTACCCTGACAAAATATAACAACAAGACATGCGTTCTGGGACCCATGGTAACTAGGTTGTGTTAAGTAGTACTATTCTTAGCACTTTAATCCCTTTTACTCCCCCTATTGGGGGAGGTCTATATGGTCTGCCTGATTACCCTGACAAAATATAACAATAAGACATGCGGTCTGGGACCCATGGTAACTAGGTTGTGTTAAGTAGTACTATTCTTAGCACTTTAATCCCTTTTACTCCCCCTATCGGGGGAGGTCTATAAGGTCTATATGGTCTGCCTGATTACCCTGACAAAATATAACAATAAGACATGCGGTCTGGGACCCATGGTAACTAGGTTGTGTTGAGTAATACTATTCTTAGCACTTTAATCCCTTTTACTCCCCCTATCGGGGGAAGTCTATATGGTCTGCATGATTACCCTGACAAAATATAACAATAAGACATGCGGTCTGGGACCCATGGTAACTAGGTTGTGTTAAGTAGTACTATTCTTAGCACTTTAATCCCTTTTACTCCCCCTATCGGGGGAGGTCTATATGGCCTGCCTGATTACCCTGACAAAATATAACAACAAGACATGCGGTCTGGGACCCATGGTAACTAGGTTGTGTTAAGTTGTACTATTTTTAGCACTTTAATATGTGTTACTCCACCTATCCAGTGGAGTTCCATATGGCCTGCCTGAGTACCCTGACAAAATATAACAATAAGACATGCGGTCTGGGAGCCATGGTAACTAGGTTGTGTTAAGTATTACTATTCTTAGCACTTTAATACGTGTTACTCCCCCTATCGGGTGAGGTCTATATGGCCTGCCCGATTACCCTGACAAAATATGACAACAAGACATGCGGGCTGAGACCCATGGTAAGGTTACTTCCTTTTGCACAATAGAGTACAGGTATGGCATCAATTTTAGGAACCCAGAGATAATTTTTAGGAACCGGGAGATGGAAAAAAATGCTTGGACACCCAGTACAGCTTGTTCTCCTTCAGCCTTTTTTTTTTTTTTCCCAAACAAGCTTTATTTGTAGCAAGACAAGTTATACAACATATACTGTGAGAGTAAATTACACACATGGATAAACATTACATTGAGAATTATATCATGTTTCAAATTATGGGACATTGCAATAGGATCAATGTTAAGTCTCAAATCAAAACAATGGAACATTATAAGATGTGCAGTGTGTTCTCAACCTTCGTGACAATCATACTAGTATTAGATCGAGACCATGAGCTTGCTGTGGCGAGCAGAGGTGCTCGAATTATGCACATCGAATATGTACAAGCTTTAAATGATCCTATTGTTTATAATTTATACGTCAGGCAGGTATAATGTCGATTTAGGGGCTCAGCTTTCCATTAACACATAGCTGAGCGTATCATGGTGCCTAATGAATACACACAAAAGTGTAAAGTAGATGAAAGAGAGAGTGGGGAGAAATGAAAGGAGGTACAGGGGGAGTGTTAGGGGTGTGGGGGAAAAAAAAAAAAGAGTTGGAAAGGGTGGTGAGGTAGAGGGTGAGAGGGACAGAGGGGGAGGAGGACAAAGGTGGGGGGGGGACTGAAGTGAGGGAGGGGAGGTGTGTTGAGTGACCTTTGAAAGTCCTGATGGGGTCATATGTTTTAGACTATAGTCCCCTACCCTCCCATGTCAGTACCATCATCTCATGTGTGGCAATCTTCCCAATCTTAAGGAAATGGTATCTCTCTAGTCCAAGTGATTCCCCGACTCTAAGCTTCCATTCCCGAAGGGTTGGGGTCCGTGAGCTTTTCCAGTGGGCGGGGATGAGCGCCTTCGCGCTGTTCAGCATTAGCATACAAAGGAAGTATTTGTCCTCTCCCACTATCTTGGGGATCCCGTGGGAGATCAGGTACGCAGGGTTTGGGGGGATAATGGTTTTCAAAAGGTTGCTCATTGTTCCCAGCACCTCTTCCCAGTACTGTCTTATGTGCGGGCATTCCCACCAAATGTGGAGGATTGTGCCCTCCTCTCCACACCCCCTCCAGCAGTCCCCTCCCACCTGGGGGTAGATCTTATGAAGCCTGGAGGGAGTCAGGTACCAACGGCTCAAGAGCTTATAGTGCATTTCCTGCACTTTCGCTGATATTGAGGCTTTCTTAGCTCTCATGAAGATCTTAGACCAGTCTTTGGCCAAGATTTCTATCTTTAGCTCCGTCTGCCAGGCCCTTGCATATGTCGGAAGTTCCGACCCGTCTCCAGTCAGCAGGATTTTGTACAGTTGCGAGATTAGGTGAGATGGGGTTTGACTCATTATGCATAACTTTTCGAATTGCGTTCTGCTCCTGGATAAGGCGCTACGCTCCTTATGTGTAGTTAAATAATGTGTGACCTGTGCAAGCCGAAACCATGATCCGAATATCTCGCTATCCCACTCTAGCAAGTCGGTTTGCGATTTGAGTTGTCCGTCGTGTAGGATATTCGAGATTGCAACCTCCGCTAGGGTATGTATACCACCCTGCGGGTATGGTTTGATCTCCATTCCTAGGTCTGGGTTATCCCGAACTGGGATGTTTGGAGAGGTCCCCGTGGGCACTAGAGAGCCTTCAGTCACAATTTTATCCCATGTCGCGAATGTGTCAGCGATCATAGGGTACAAGGAGATGGTTACCGGCCGGCTCCTCTCCGACACCCATGCCAGCGCCCCAACATTTCTGCTTTTAAGAATGTCATTGTCCATCTGAATTCATCGTTTATCAGTGGAATTTCCGCACCATTCAACTATCCGCTGAAGAAAGATAGCTCTCTGGTACTCTCTTAGCAGTGGCACTCCCAACCCCCCCTGTCTCTGGGGAGATATATAGTGCTCCGCTTTATTCTAGGCCTCATACCATTCCAGATATATGTTTCCAATGCCTTCTGAATGTGCCGTATATAATGAGAGGCTGCAATAGCCGGTAAAGTCTGCATGATGATAATATTCTTGGGAGAATATTCATTTTGACCACCCCAATACGACCCATCCATGAGATGGTCTTCTTCCTCCAATTAAGGAGATCTTTTATGAGTTCATCGCGGATGCCACCGTAATTTAACTCAATTATCTCTGTCAGGTTGGAGGTAAGTGTGATACCTAGGTATTTAATTTTGTGTTCTGCCACTTTTATTGGGCAGCTTAACTTGTTCTTGGCAAAGACCTCAGGGGGTTCAGAAATATTTAAAATCTCTGACTTAGTTGGGTTGAGAAGAAAGTTTGACACCCCTCCATAGGTCTCAAATTCCCTCAATGCAGCCCTCAACGAGCTTCCAGAGTCCGAAAGAGTGAGGAGGATGTCATCAGCATACATCGACAGTTTATGTTCGACTCTGCCCACGACAACCCCCCTCACCGCCCGATTAACTCTGATTTGGCTCGCTAGTACCTTGATGGTCAGGGCAAACAGGAGGGGCGATAGAGGGCAACCTTGCCTTGTTCCGTTTTTTATCAGAAAGGTCTCTGATAGAGTGCCGTTAACCCTCACTTTTGCATTGGGAGTCGAATATAAGGACATAGTCCAATTGACGAAACTCTGTCCAAAACCAAATTTTAGGAGGGTTAGTCGAATGAAGTCCCAACTGACCCGGTCAAACGCTTTTTCGGCATCTGTTGTGACCAGGGCCAGGGGTATCTTGCATTCGTGAGCGTGAGTCATTAATTGTATCACCTTCAGGGTGTTATCCCTGGCCTCGCGGGAGGGGATGAGCCCCACTTGCTCTGAGGAGACCAGGTCAGGCAGATATCTGTTTAGACGTGTGGCAAGGACCTTTGTCAGTATCTTTACATCTGAATTGAGAAGGGATATAGGCCTGTAACTTTCGGGCCTATCAGGGGGTTTACCTGGCTTAGGAATTACTGCAATATGGGCTTCAAGCATAGACCCAGGCAGGTCTGGGCAGTCTGTCAGATTATTAAACATTCTCACCAGTCTCGGAACCAGGATATCCGCATAGAGCTTGTAATATTTGAGGCCAAAACCGTCCGGTCCCGGGGATTTTCCCGATGGGAGAATTTTTATTGCTTTGTGAACCTCCTCTACTGAGAACGGGGAGTCCAGAGACTCCGAGTCTGTGACTGTCAGTCTAGGGAGCTCTGTGTCCTCTAGATAGGCCTGCGTGTCTACGACAGCAGCATCATATGCGCACGGCACCAAACCCGCCTGGGCTGGAGTGCGTAAATTATAAAGAGATTCATAGTAGACCCTGAAGACTTCCGCAATGGAATTACCATCAGATTTGACCATACCTTGTGCGTCTGTCATGTGGTGTAGATACGCCTTGAGTTTCTTCCTTGTGATTGCTCTCGCCAAGAACTTTCCGGGTTTATCGCCCTGCTCATAGTATAGTTGTTTTAAGATTAGTGCTTGTTTTTGATAACCTTCTTGTAAAAACTGTAGAAGTTTTTTCCTAGATAGGAGTAGGTGGTCTAATCGGGTTCCATCTTGTGGAAAATTCTTATGGGCGATCTCTGCTTGTTGTACTTGAGAGAGAAGACTGTCATAGCGCTCCTTTCCCAGTTTCCTGAGTCTAGCTTTTTGCTTGATAAGCAAGCCTCTGATGGTGCACTTATGTGCTTCCCATATAGTGGTGGCTTTCAATTGGTCGTCATCGTTTAACTGGAAGTACTCTGCCACAGCTTTCTTAATTGTCAAATTGAAAATCGGATCTGTAAGTAGAGTATCGTCCAGCTTCCACACGAAGGGTGTGATCGGTGTGGAGGGCCATTGGATCGAGCAGCCCACTGGGGCATGATCCGACCAGGTGATCGCATGAATATTGCTACTTTTTGTGATGATAAGGCCTGTAGAGCTAGTGAAAAGATAATCAATACGGGAATATTTCCGATGTGGATGTCCTTTATCCCCCTACTATGAGGTGCGTACATAGTGTCGTTATGGTGATGTCAGAACGGTCTATGATTAACTGAAAGGTGTGTGGTTCCTGGCTCCGAGCATCAAGCTAACTAGTGTAAATGTAAATATTCAATGCTTGGGTAAATCCACGCCTTATTGCGGACCTATTTGTGTTTGCCTAGGTGTAAGTAATCCTGTCCCGATCTAAAATACCTCTAACTTGGAGATTTACTTACGCTAAGTTCTGAAGTTTCAAAAAAGAACTCTAATATTTGTGATAGTGATCTGTTCAGTGTTGAGCAGTATCCAGGTCCACTATCTTTATGTACAAGCAAATTATTACAATCTTATGATGATAGTGTTAGACTCAAAACATGCGGTGATCAGTAAAAAGTTAAAAAGCTGAAAAACATATACATTGTGTACAATAATGCGACCAGAATCAAACATCACATCAAATTACATAGGGCATAATAAAACATTTAGTAGGCATGGTTATCTGCTATATAAAAGGTTATGCTATCTGGATGTGGGCAAGTATAATATTCAGTAGAGGCTTAGGGGTAACAGGTCATCTAAACTCAACAAAGTTACTATAATTTATATTCATACGACCTTAATAGTCCATCAAGCAAGTCCAGGAATTCTGACTCCTCACAATGAGACTACTCCGCCTGGGGAGATTAGTAAAGGACCTTGCATCGTGTTGAGGTAAGGGAACTGGACCTCAGTGAGGTGTACCTGTGGAGGAGAGTCCTATATTCTTGGTTGCCGGTCTTCCTCTCGGATTCTGTCAGGGAGGTCCCGGGGCGCTTCTTCAGCATCCCGGTTTGGACTAATTTCCAGGCCCAGTGCTCGTGTGAAGTTAGGGATGTCCTCTATGGATTTCAGGGAGTAGGTGATGTTATCTTTGGTAGCTATCAGGCTTGTGGGGAACCCCCATCTGTAAGCAATCTTTTTGTCTCTCAGAGCTGCTGTAATATGCCTCAGATCCCTTCTTTTCTGTAATGTTGTGGGGCATAAGTCTGAGAACACCTGGATTTCCGAACCCCTAAAAGTGAGAGGGTGTTTTGCTCTCGCCAGCCTGAGAACCTCCTCTTTATCCTTGAAAGACAGGAATTTCATAATCACATCCCTCGGTGGGACTCTGTTCGGTGGCTTGGGGCGCAGTGCCCTGTGTGCCCTTTCTATTGGTACGTCTTGTGCACCCATGCTATTTTTCAGGTGTTTGATAAATTCTTGGATGTACTGCTGAAGTGCTGGAGGGTCCACATCCTCCGGAACGCCTCGCAGACGGAGATTGCTCCGCCTGCTCCTGTTCTCGAGGTCCTCTATCCGGTCCATGAGGCCTTGTACTGTACCCTCCTGGGCCTGCAAATAGCTTGCCTGTTGCTGCATATCTGAACTAAGAGTCTCTTGCTTCTCCTCAATTTGGGTGACCCTCCTACTTACAGCGCCAATGTCCCTTCTTAGCTCTCCAAACATATTTTTGAAATCAGACATTGCATTCTTTATATCCTCCTTGGAAGAGAGATGAGAAATGTCATTCTTTGTGAGATAGTTATGGGATAGAGGACCTTGCTCTGGTTCGTTTGCCTGAGTAACAGAAATCAGCCCTGCATTTTCTTGAGTAGATTTGCTGGGGGTAGTTCCAGGTTCTGGTGTGATTAAATAGTTCTCCATTACTGAGGAGTGGGTGCCTTTATGTGTTTTGGTGTTTCTTTTATTAGACATCTTTTGGGAAGTCTGTGTTCTTTTTTTTTTTTTTTTTTTTTTGGTACTCTTTTTTTACTATTTGTCCCCTTTTTTTTTTTTTTTTTTTTTTTTGTTTCCCAGGACTCAGCTGAGGGCTGAGGTAAATACTTTTATGTTCTATGTGATGCACAATAACCCCTTCTGGTTGTGGGCTCTTGTGTTGATTTATGCCACCAGTACCGGCCCCTAGTCTACCCGGATCCCTATATGCTACCCCCAGACTTGTAATCCGGTGCGCACAGATAATGACAGCCTTACCGGTCTCTTGATGTGCGAGTGACTGCCGCCCCGTGATATTCAGCTTGTCTGGGCTATTGCGCTTTAGGTGCTGTGATGCGGTATGGTTCCTGGTCTTGAGGCCTAATGCTCCAGCCGCTGAAGTTGATCACGTGGGTGAGGCCTGTCGGCGTCGGGATATGCTGCGGTTGCTCAGGTATGTGCCTTAGTCTGTCGGGCAAGACCGCAGGGACCTCCGTACGGCAATCCGGTTCACAGAGGGTCAGGTAGCAGGGACTCCACAGGCCGTTCAGGTAGGTAAAAAAAAAATTGCCGGGTGTTAATGGCGCGCAACTCAGATGTTAGCAGCCCTCAGTAACCTCCTCCGTTCTGCTGCTATGAAGTGAGACCGGCACATTTACAGCTGAGATATGTGATTATAGACTACTCCTATGCACTTTGAAAGCTTTTCTAGCCTATATGTTCATTCCAAATGTGAACAAGATTACACAGGGACCACAGAGCATTAGCAAGATGTAGCCATCTTTCTCAGTGGCTTGGCTCTGCCCCCCCCTCCTTCAGCCTTTTTATACGAGGGTCCAGGACCCTCAACAGAAACAACAGCATGAAACACCACATATGCCATCCTTTTGCACTATAGAGTACAGGTATGGCATCCATTTTAGGAACCCGGAGATAATGTTTAGGAACCGGGAGATGGAAAAAGATGCTTGGACACCCAGTACAGCTCGTTCTCCTTCAGCCTTTTTATACGAGGGTCCAGGACCCTCAACAGGCACAACAGCATGAAACACCACATATGCCATCATTTTGAACAATCCAGTACAGGTATGGCATCGATTTTAGGAACCCAGAGATAATTTTTAGGAACCGGGAGATGGAAAAAGATGCTTGGACACCCAGTACAGGTCGTTCTCCTTCAGCCTTTTTATACGAGGGTCCAGAACCCTCAACAGAAACAACAGCAGGAAACACCACATATGCCATCCTTTTGAACAATCCAGTACAGGTATGGCATCGATTTTAGGAACCCGGAGATAATTTTTAGGAACCGGGAGATGGAAAAAGATGCTTGGACAACCAGTACACTTCATTCTCCTTCAGCCTTTTTAGACGAGGGTCCAGGACCCTCAACAGAAACAACAGCAGGAAACACCACATATGCCATCCTTTTGAACAATCCAGTACAGGTATGGCATCAATTTTAGGAACCCGGAGATAATTTTTAAGAACCGGGAGATGGAAAAAAGATGCTTGGACACCCAGTACAGGTCGTTCTCCTTCAGCCTTTTTATAAGAGGGTCCTGGACCCTCAACAGAAACAACAGCATGAAACACCACATATGCCATCCTTTTGAACAATCCAGTACAGGTATGGCATCGATTTTAGGAACCCGGAGATAATTTTTAGGAACCGGGAGATGGAAAAAGATGCTTGGACAACCAGTACACTTCGTTCTCCTTCAGCCTTTTTATACGAGGGTCCAGGACCCTCAACAGAAACAACAGCAGGAAACACCACATATGCCATCCTTTTGAACAATCCAGTACAGGTATGGCATCGATTTTAGGAACCTGGAGATAATTTTTAGGAACCGGGAGATGGAAAAAGATGCTTGGACACCCAGTACAGCTCGTTCTCCTTCAGCCTTTTAGACGAGGGTCCAGGACCCTCAACAGGCACAACAGCATGAAACCCCACATATGCAATCCTTTTGAACAATCCAGTACAGGTATGACATCGATTTTAGGAACCTGGAGATAATTTTTAGGAACCGGGAGATGGAAAAAGATGCTTGGACACCAAGTACAGTTCGTTCTCCTTCAGCCTTTTTATACGAGGGTCCAGGACCCTCAACAGAAACAACAGCATGAAACACCACATATGCCATCCTTTTGAACAATCCAGTACAGGTATGGCATCGATTTTAGGAACCCGGAGATAATTTTTAGGAACCGGGAGATGGAAAAAGATGCTTGGACAACCAGTACACTTCATTCTCCTTCAGCCTTTTTAGACGAGGGTCCAGGACCCTCAACAGAAACAACAGCAGGAAACACCACATATGCCATCCTTTTGAACAATCCAGTACAGGTATGGCATCAATTTTAGGAACCCGGAGATAATTTTTAAGAACCGGGAGATGGAAAAAAGATGCTTGGACACCCAGTACAGGTCGTTCTCCTTCAGCCTTTTTATAAGAGGGTCCTGGACCCTCAACAGAAACAACAGCATGAAACACCACATATGCCATCCTTTTGAACAATCCAGTACAGGTATGGCATCGATTTTAGGAACCCGGAGATAATTTTTAGGAACCGGGAGATGGAAAAAGATGCTTGGACAACCAGTACACTTCGTTCTCCTTCAGCCTTTTTATACGAGGGTCCAGGACCCTCAACAGAAACAACAGCAGGAAACACCACATATGCCATCCTTTTGAACAATCCAGTACAGGTATGGCATCGATTTTAGGAACCTGGAGATAATTTTTAGGAACCGGGAGATGGAAAAAGATGCTTGGACACCCAGTACAGCTCGTTCTCCTTCAGCCTTTTAGACGAGGGTCCAGGACCCTCAACAGGCACAACAGCATGAAACCCCACATATGCAATCCTTTTGAACAATCCAGTACAGGTATGACATCGATTTTAGGAACCTGGAGATAATTTTTAGGAACCGGGAGATGGAAAAAGATGCTTGGACACCAAGTACAGTTCGTTCTCCTTCAGCCTTTTTATACGAGGGTCCAGGACCCTCAACAGAAACAACAGCATGAAACACCACATATGCCATCCTTTTGAACAATCCAGTACAGGTATGGCATCGATTTTAGGAACCCGGAGATAATTTTTAGGAACCGGGAGATGGAAAAAGATGCTTGGACAACCAGTACACTTCGTTCTCCTTCAGCCTTTTTACAGAGGGTCCAGGACCCTCAACAGGCACAACAGCATGAAACACCACATATGCCATCCTTTTGAACAATCCAGTACAGGTATGGCATCGATTTTAGGAACCCGGAAATAATTTTTAGGAACCAGGAGATGGAAAAAGATGCTTGGACACCCAGTACAGGTGGTTCTCCTTCAGCCTTTTTATACGAAGGTCCAAGACCCTCAACAGAAACAACAGCATGAAACACCACATATGCCATCATTTTGAACAATAGAGTACAGGTATTGCATCCATTTTAGGAACCCGGAGATAATTTTTAGGAACCGGGAGATGGAAAACGATGCTTGGACACCCAGTACAGGTCGTTCTCCTTCAGCCTTTTTATACGATGGTCCACGACCCCCAACAGGCACAACAGCATGAAACACCACATATGCCATCCTTTTGCACAATAGATTACAGATATGGCATCGATTTTAGGAACCCGGAGATAATTTTTAGGAAACGGGAAATTGAACAAAAAACATGCTTGGGCACCCAGTACAGGTCGTTCTCCTTCAGCCTTTTTATACGATGGTCCACGACCCTCAACAGGCACAACAACATGAAACACCACATATTCCATCCTTTTGCAGAATAGATTACAGATATGGCATAGATTTTAGGAACCCGGAGATAATTTTTAGGAACCGGGAAATTGAACAAAAAACATGCTTGGACACCCAGTACAGGTCGTTCTCCTTCAGCCTTTTTATACGATGGTCCACGACCCTCAACAGGCACAACAGCATGAAACACCACATATGCCATCCTTTTGCACAATAGATTACAGATATGGCATTGATTTTAGGAACCCAGAGATAATTTTTAGGAACCGGGAAATTGAACAAAAAACATGCTTGGACACCCAGTACAGGCCGTTCTCCTTTAGCCTTTTTATACGATGGTCCATGACCCCCCAACAGGCACAACAGCATGAAACACCACATATGCCATCCTTTTGCACAATAGATTACAGATATGGCATTGATTTTAGGAACCCGGAGATAATTATTAGTAACCGGCGGGAAATTGAACAAAAAACCATGCTTGGACACCCAGTACAGGTCGTTCTCCTTCAGCCTTTTTATACGATGGTCCACAACCCCCAACAGGCACAACAGCATGAAACACCACATATGCCATCCTTTTACACAATAGATTACTGATATGGCATTGATTTTAGGAACCCAGAGATAATTTTTAGGAACCGGCGGGAAATTGAACAAAAAAACATGCTTGGACACCCAGTACAGGTCGTTCTCCTTCAGCCTTTTTATACGATGGTCCACGACCCCCAACAGGCACAACAGCATGAAACACCACATATGCCATCCTTTTGCACAATAGATTACAGATATGGCATTGATTTTAGGAACCCAGAGATAATTTTTAGGAACCGGCGGGAAATTGAACAAAAAACCATGCTTGGACACCCAGTACAGGTCGTTCTCCTTCAGCCTTTTTATACGATGGTCCACGACCCCCAACAGGCACAACAGCATGAAACACCACATATGCCATCCTTTTGCACAATAGATTACAGATATGGCATCGATTTTAGGAACCCGGAGATAATTTTTAGGAAACGGGAAATTGAACAAAAAACATGCTTGGGCACCCAGTACAGGTCGTTCTCCTTCAGCCTTTTTATACGATGGTCCACGACCCTCAACAGGCACAACAACATGAAACACCACATATTCCATCCTTTTGCAGAATAGATTACAGATATGGCATTGATTTTAGGAACCCGGAGATAATTTTTAGGAACCGGGAAATTGAACAAAAAACATGCTTGGACACCCAGTACAGGTCGTTCTCCTTCAGCCTTTTTATACGATGGTCCACGACCCTCAACAGGCACAACAGCATGAAACACCACATATGCCATCCTTTTGCACAATAGATTACAGATATGGCATTGATTTTAGGAACCCAGAGATAATTTTTAGGAACCGGGAAATTGAACAAAAAACATGCTTGGACACCCAGTACAGGCCGTTCTCCTTTAGCCTTTTTATACGATGGTCCATGACCCCCCAACAGGCACAACAGCATGAAACACCACATATGCCATCCTTTTGCACAATAGATTACAGATATGGCATTGATTTTAGGAACCCGGAGATAATTATTAGTAACCGGCGGGAAATTGAACAAAAAACCATGCTTGGACACCCAGTACAGGTCGTTCTCCTTCAGCCTTTTTATACGATGGTCCACAACCCCCAACAGGCACAACAGCATGAAACACCACATATGCCATCCTTTTACACAATAGATTACTGATATGGCATTGATTTTAGGAACCCAGAGATAATTTTTAGGAACCGGCGGGAAATTGAACAAAAAAACATGCTTGGACACCCAGTACAGGTCGTTCTCCTTCAGCCTTTTTATACGATGGTCCACGACCCCCAACAGGCACAACAGCATGAAACACCACATATGCCATCCTTTTGCACAATAGATTACAGATATGGCATTGATTTTAGGAACCCAGAGATAATTTTTAGGAACCGGCGGGAAATTGAACAAAAAACCATGCTTGGACACCCAGTACAGGTCGTTCTCCTTCAGCCTTTTTATACGATGGTCCACGACCCTCAACAGGCACAACAGCATGAAACACCACATATGCCATCCTTTTGCACAATAGATTACAGATATGGCATTGATTTTAGGAACCCAGAGATAATTTTTAGGAACTAGGAAATTGAACAAAAAACATGCTTGGACACCCAGTACAGGTCGTTCTCCTTCAGCCTTTTTATACGATGGTCCACGACCCTCAACAGGCACAACAGCATGAAACACCACATATGCCATACTTTTGCACAATAGATTACAGATATGGCATTGATTTTAGGAACCCGGAGATAATTTTTAGGAACCAGGAAATTGAACAAAAAACATGCTTGGACACCCAGTACAGGTCATTCTCCTTCAGCCTTTTTAGACGAGGGTCCAGGACCCTCAACAGAAACAACAGCATGAAACACCACATATACCATCCTTTTGCACAATAGATTACAGATATAGCATTGATTTTAGGAACCCGGAGATAATTTTTAGGAAGCGGGAAATTGAACAAAAAACCATGCTTGGACACCCAGTACAGGTCATTCTCCTTCAGCCTTTTTATACGATGGTCCACGACCCCCAACAGGCACAACAGCATGAAACACCACATATGCCATCCTTTTGCACAATAGATTACAGATATGGCATTGATTTTAGGAACCCGGAGATAATTTTTAGGAACCGGGAAATTGAACAAAAAACCATGCTTGGACACCCAGTACAGGTCGTTCTCCTTCAGCCTTTTTATACGATGGTCCACGAACCTCAACAGGCACAACAGCATGAAACACCACATATGACATACTTTTGCACAATCGAGTACAGGTATGGCATCATTTTTAGGAACCCATAGATAATTTTTTGGAACCGTGAGATGGAAAAAGATGCTTGGTCGGTCCTCCTACTTCAAATTTGGGGCACTGCGCCTGCAATCTACTGTGCCACCAGATATGAGTGGTGTGTTAATGACTGAGTACTATTCTTAACAGTTTCATTACTGTTATGTGCCTTTTTTTGGTTTGGGTTTTGTAGCCACAGTGCAGCACCAGAGGCCAGAAAAATTAGGCATGTCCAAATGCCTGAAAAATTAGGTATTGTTTCAGCCGCTGCTGTAGCAGCGGCCAGAAAATTTGATGTTTATAAAACAGTTAGAAAGTGCCCTAAAACCTTGCGGGTTGAACACTAGTTGTTGGCGGATAAGTCACGCAAGTCATCCGGCATTCTAAGAAAAAATACGCCAGCGTGTGTACCATTTGTAGCCCAAGTCAGCTCATCTCATCATCAGGCCATTTTACTCAAATGTATCGCCCAATGTCAGTCCCTTTGGGATCCATCCCTCATTCATTTTAATAAAGGTGAGATAATCAAGACTTTTTTGACCTAGGTGACTTCTCTTCTCAGTGACAAAACCTCCTGCTGCACTGACGGTCCTTTCTGACAGGACACTTGAAGCGGGCAGGCCAGAAGTTCGATTGCAAATTGGGATAGCTCAGGCCACAGGTCAAGCCTGCACACCCAGTAGTCAAGGGGTCCATCGCTCCTCAGAGTGTCGAGATCCGCAGTTAATGCTAGGTAGTCTGCTACCTGTCAGTTGAGTCTTTCTCTGAGGCTGGATCCCGAAAGTCTCTGGCGATGCATAGGAGTTAAAAAGGTCCGCATGTCCTCCATCAACAACACGTCAGGAAAGCGTCCTGTCCTTGCTGCCGTGGTCGTGGGAGGAGGAGGAGGATTACTTTCATCTCTTCCCCTGTTAGATTCCCGTTGTGCTGTGACATCACCCTTATACTCTGTGTAAAGCATAGTTTTTAATTTATTTTGGAACTGCTCCATCCTTTCCGACTTGCGGGAATTTGCTAACATTTCAGTCACTTTATGCTTATACCGGGGGTCTAGTAGTGTGGACACCCAGTACAGGTCGTTCTCCTTCAGCTTTTTTATACGAGGGTCCCTCAACAGACACGACAGCATGAAAGACCCCATTTGCACAAGGTTGGATGCCGAGCTAGTCATGTCCCGTTCCTCATCCTCACTGATGTCACTGAAGGTAGCTTCTTCCCCCCAGCAACGTACAACACCACGGGTACCAGATAGGTGAAAACAACGAGCACCCTGGGATGCCTGTTGTGCTTGGTCTTCCTCCTCCTCCTCCTCCTCAAATCCACATTCCTCCTCTGACTCCTCTTCCTCACAATCCTCTTCCTGCATTGCCGCAGGTACAGCAAGCAACGCTGATAAGGCTGTTTCTGGTGGTGATGGACACCACAACTCTTCCTCTTCACGCTCATCTACGGCCTGATCCAGCACAGGGCATGCTCCAGGAAGAAAACAAATGGTATGATGTCGCTGATGGTGCCTTCGGTGCGACTGACAAGGTTTGTCACCTCCTCAAATGGACACATGAGCCTACAGGCATTGCGCATGAGTGTCCAGTAATTTGGCAAAAAAATCCCCAGCTCCCAAGAGGCTGTCCTAGCACCCCGGTCATATAAATACTCGTTAACAGCTTTTTCTTGTTGGAGCAGGCGGTCGAACATTAGGAGTGTTGAATTCCAATGTGTTGGGCTGTCGCAAATCAAGCGCCTCACTGGCATGTTGTTTCGACTCTGGATATCGGACAAGTGCACCATGGCCGTGTAGGAACGCCTGAAATGGCCACACACCTTCCTGGTCTGCTTTAGGACATCCTGTAAGCCTGTGTACTTATGCACAAAGCGTTGTACAATCAGATTACACACATGTGCCATGCACGGCACATGTGTCAACTGCCCAATTTCAATGCCGCCACCAAATTACTTCCATTGTCAGAAACAACCTTGCCAATCTCCAGTTGGTGCGGAGTCAGTTACTGATCCACCTGTGCGTTCAGGGCGGACAGGAGTGCTGGTCCGGTGTGACTCTCGGCTTTAAGGCAAGTCAACCCCAAGACGGCGTGACACTGCCGTATCCGGGATGTTGAATAGTACCTGTGGAGCTGGGGGGGTGCTGTTGATGTGGAGCAAGATGCAGCAGCAGAAGAGGTTATGGAAGAGGATGGAGTAGGAGGAGTAGAGGAGGTAGCAGCAGGCCTGCCTGCAAGTCGTTGTGGTGTCACCAACTCCTCTGCAGAGCCACGCATTCCATGCTTGTCAGCCGTCAGCAGGTTTACCCAATGCGCAGTGTAGGTGATATACCTGCCCTGACCATGCTTTGCAGACCAGCTATCAGTGGTCATATGGACCCTTGCCCCAACGCTGTGTGCCAGACATGCCATTACTTCCTTTCGCACAATCGAGTACAGGTTTGGGATTGCCTTTTGTAAAAAGAAATTTCGGCCGGGTACCTTCCACTGCGGTGTCCCAATAGATACAATTTTTTTTTAAGCCTCAGACTCAACCAGCTTGTATGGTAAAAGCTGGCGGGCTAAGAGTTCAGACAAGCCAGCTGTCAGACGCTGGGCAAGGGGGTGACTTTGGGAAATTGGCTTCTTATGCTCAAACATGTCCTTGACAGACACCTGACTGTGGGCAGATGACCAGGAACTGCTACATAAGAGAGACTGAGTGGAGGATGGTTGAGAGGGGGCAAGGAGGACAGCAGTGGTTGACGTGGCTGAAGATGCTGGACCAGGAGGAGGAGGGAGCTTTGAGTTTGTGTGCTGCTTCTACTCATGTGTTCTTCCCATCGACGTTTGTGATGTGAGACCATGTGCCTTCGCAAATCAGTTATACCTAGGTGGGTGTTGGACTTCCCATGACTCAGTTTCTTTTGGCACAGGTTGCAAATGGCATCGCTGTTGTCAGAGGCAGACACACAAAAAAATGCCACACTGCTGAGCTCTGCGATGACGGCATTCTGGTGGTGGCAACAGCATGCGTTGATTGGCGTCGGCATGCTGTCTGGCTGACCCCGGGTGCCAATGCATGCTGTCTGACTGTGCCACTAGCTCCTTGTGACGGCCTCCCCCTGCTTCCAACTCATCTCCTCCTCCTCTCTGTCTCCCCATCTGAAATTTCCCCCTCTTCTTCTTCTCATCTAGCGGGCACCCACGTGACATCCACTGTATCTGACACATCAACAAAGGAAGCAGCAGCAGGTACAACATCATCATCATCATCACACCGTATGTCCATGTCTGTAATGCTGCCTGACTGAGACATATCACTGTTATCTAAATCCTCTGTCAATGATGGTTGCGCATCACTCATTTCTTCCAACTGATGTGTCAATAACTCCTCTGACAGATCAAGTGAAGCGGCTGTGGTGCTAGTGTTGGTGGTGGCGACAGGCGGGCAAGTGGCACTGGTCACTTGAGAGGTGCCCAAAGCACAGCTGGAGGTGGATGGTGCATCAAGGTTAGGACTAGGCGCAGAATCTGTAAAAGATTGGGTGTCCTGTGTTAGCCATTCAACTAGGTCCTCCTCAGAACTTTTTGCGTCCCTGGCACCTGGCTTCTGAACAATGTGCATAGTTGTAGAGTCTAAAGGAATCACAGCACCACGACCACGACGGCACCTGCGGGGTGGCCTGCCTCTGCCTGTCATTTTTTTTTAAATGTACACTTACAATACTATTAAACAAATTATGAGTGGTGGCACTGGGCAAGTGGGCACAGTATATGCTGTGAGCCTGACACAAAAAAGCAGACTGATGTTTCAAAGTCCAAAATGTTTATTTTTTTAAATATTAGAAGTACTGTGACAACAAATATGAGTGGTGCCACTAACTTGGCAAGTGGCCCTGGCACACATGCTGGCAGGCAGGCAACTTCAATTAGATTACTATAGTAGACTGATGTTTCACAGTCAAAAAAGTTTTTTTATTAAATATTTAAAATACTGTTATAACAAATGTGATTGGTGGCACTAGTTGGCAAGTGGGCCTGGCACACACACTGGCAGGCAGGCAACTGCAATTAGATTACACTAGCTGACTGATGCTTCACAGTCAAAAAAGTTTTTTTTTAAAATATTTACACTACTGTTATAACAAATATGATTGGTGGCACTAGTTGGCAAGTGGGCCTGGCACAAACGCTGGCAGGCAGGCAACTGCAATTCAATTGCACTAGCAGACTGATGATTCAGTCAAAAAAGTTTTTATTTTAAATATTTTCAAAACTGTTATAACAAATATGATTGGTGGCAATAGTTGGCAAGTGGGCCTGGCACACATGCTGGCAGGCAGGCAACTTCAATTAGATTACACTAGCAGACTGATGTTTCACAGTCAAATTTTTTTTTTTTTTAAATATTTACACTACTGTTATAACAAATATGATTGGTGGCACTAGTTGGCAAGTGGGCCTGGCACACACGCTGGGAGGAAGGCAACTGCAATTCAATGGGACTAGCAGACTGATGATTCACAGTCAAAAAAGTTTTTATTTTAAATATTTACTATACTGTTACAACAAATATGATTGGTGGCACTAGTTGGCTAGTGGGCCTGGCACACATGCTGGCAGGCAGGAAACTGCAATTCAATTGCACTAGCAGACTGATGATTCACAGTCAAAAAACGTTTTTATTTTAAATATTTACACTACTGTTATAACAAATATGATTGGTCGCACTAGTTGGCAAGTGGGCCTGGCACACACGCTGGGAGGAAGGCAACTTCAATTAGATTACACTAGCTGACTGATGCTTCACAGTCAAAAAAGTTTTTTTTTTAAATATTTACACTACTGTTATAACAAATATGATTGGTGGCACTAGTTGGCAAGTGGGCCTGGCATACACGCTTGCAGGCAGGCAACTGCAATTCAATTGCACTAGCAGACTGATGATTCAGTCAAAAAAGTTTTTATTTTAAATATTTTCAAAACTGTTATAACAAATATGATTGGTGGCAATAGTTGGCAAGTCGGCCTGGCACACACGCTGGCAGGCAGGCAACTTCAATTAGATTACACTAGCAGACTGATGTTTCACAGTCAAAAAATATTTTTTTTAAAATATTTACACTACTGTTATAACAAATATGATTGGTGGCACTAGTTGGCAAGTGGGCCTGGCACACACACTGGGAGGAAGGCAACTGCAATTCAATGGCACTAGCAGAGTGATGATTCACAGTCAAAAAAGTTTTTATTTTAAATATTTACAATACTGTTATAACAAATTTGATTGGTGGCACTAGTTGGCTAGTGGGCCTGGCACACATGCTGGCAGGCAGACAACTGCAATTCAATTGCACTAGCAGACTGATGATTCACAGTCTAAATTTTTTTATTTTAAATATTTACAATACTGTTATAACAAATATGATTGGTGGCACTAGTTGGCAAGTGTGCCTGGCACACACGCTGGCAGGCAGGCAACTTCAATTAGATTACACTAGCAGACTGATGTTTCACAGTCAAAAAATATTTGTTTTAAATATTTACACTACTGTTATAAGAAATATGATTGGTGGCACTAGTTGGAAAGTAGGCCTGGCACACACGCTGGGAGGAAGGCAACTGAAATTAGATTACACTAGCAGACTGATGATTCACAGTCAAAAAATTTTTTATTTTAAATATTTACACTACTGTTATAACAAATATGATTCGTGGCACTAGTTGGAAAGTGGGCCTGGCACACACGCTGGCAGACAGGCAACTGCAATTAAATAACACTAGCAGACTGATGTAAAAGTTTTTTTAAAGTTACACTAATGTTACAACAGATAGGAGTGGTGGCACTCAGGATAGAAGTAGGCACAGTATGTGCTGGCAGCCTGACACACAGGCTGGCACTAGTGGCAGGCTGGCCTGGCAACTAAAATTAAATAACACTAGAAGACTGATGTAAAAGGTTTTTTTTTACAAAATTTAAACTAATGTTACACCAGATAGGAGTGGTGGCACTGAGGATGGAAGTAGGCACAGTATATGCTGGCAGCCTGACACACAGGCTGGCACTAATGGCAGCCAGGCTGGCCTGGCAACTAAAATTAAATAACACTAGAAGAGGACTGATGTAAAAAAAATTAAAAAAAAATTACACTAATGTTACACCAGATATAAGTGGTGGAAAACAGAGCTATTAATCACACTATATGATGTGTGCCTGACACACAGGCCTGATGGAAAATGAAATTAGATTACACTAGCAAAATGATGTAAAAGATTGTTTTTTTTTTTTAATTTAAAATAATGTTTACCAGATATCAGTGGTGGCACTGAAGAATTAATCACAGAATATGATGTGGGCCTGACACACAGGCCTGATAGAAAATGAAATTAGATTACCCTAGCAAAATGATGTCAAAGTTTGTTGTTGTTTTTTAATTTTACACTAATGTTACACCAGATATCAGTGGTGGCACTGAGCAATTAATCACAGTATATGATGTGGGCCTGACACACAAGCCTGATAGAAAATGAAATGAAATTACACTAGCAAAATGATGTAAAAGTTTTTTTTTAAAACTTACACTAATGTTAAGCAGATATCAGTGGTGGTATAGAGCTATTAACCACAGTATATGCTGTGAGCTTGACACACAGGCCTGATAGAAAATGAAATTAGATTACACTAGCAAAATGATGTAAAAGTTTTTTATTTTTATTTTACACTAATGTTACACCAGATATCAGTGGTGGCAGAGAGCAATTAATCACAGTATATGATGTGGGCCTGACACACAGGCCTGATAGAAAATGAAATTAGATTACACTAGCAAAATGATGTAAAAGTTTTTTTTTTTAATTTACAATAATGTTAAGCAGATATCAGTGGTGGCACAGAGCAATTAAACAGAGTATATGCTGTGAGCCTGACACACAGGCCTGATAGAAAATGAAATTAGATTACACTAGCAAAATTATGTAAAAGTTTTTTATTTTTTTATTTTACTCTAATGTTACACCAGATTTCAGTGGTGGCAGAGAGCAATTAACCACAGTATATGCTGTGTGAGCCTGACACACAGGCCTGATAGAAAATGAAATTAGATTACACTAGCAAAATGATTTAAAAGTTTTTTTAAAAAATGTACAATAATGTTAAGCAGATATGAGTGGTGGCTGGCACAGCAATTAACCACAGTATATGCTGTGTGAGCCTGACACACAGGCCTGAAAAAATTAGATTACACTAGCCAAATGATGTAAAAGTTTTTTTTTTTAATTTTACACTAATGTTACATCAGATATCAGTGGTGGCACAGAGCAATTAACCACAGTATATGCTGTGTGAGCCTGACACACAGGCCTGATAGAAAATGAAATTAGATTACACTAGCAAAATTATTTAAAAGTTTTTTTGTTTAAATTTACAATAATGTTAAGCAGATATGAGTGGTGGCTGGCACAGCAATTAACCACAGTATATGCTGTGTGAGCCTGACACACAGGCCTGATAGAAAATGAAATTAGACTACACTAGCAAAATGATTTAAACATTTTTTTAAAACAATTTACAATAATGTTAAGCAGATATGAGTGGTGGCTGGCACAGCAATTAACCACAGTATATGCTGTGTGAGCCTGACACACAGGCCTGATAGAAAATGAAATTAGATTACACTAGCAAAATGATTTAAAAGTTGTTGTTTTTTAATTTACAATAATGTTAAGCAGATATGAGTGGTGGCTGGCACAGCAATTAACCACAGCATATGCTGTGTGAGTCTGACACACAGGCCTGATAGAAAATGAAATTAGATTACACTAGCAAAATGATTTAAAAGTTTTTTTGTTTAAATTTACACTAATGATTGTTAAGCAGATATCAGTGGTGGCACAGAGCAATTAACCACAGTATATGCTGTGTGAGCCTGACACACAGGCCTGATATAAAAAGAAATTAGATTACACTAGCAAAATGATTTAAAAGTTTTTTTGTTTAAATATTCAATAATGTTAAGCAGATCTTAGTGGTGGCTGGCACAGCAATTAACCACAGTATATGCTGTCTGAGCCTGACACACAGGCCTGATAGAAAATAAAATTAGATTACACTAGCAAAATGATTTAAAAGTTTTTTTGTTTAAATTTACACTAATGATTGTTAAGCAGATATCAGTGGTGGCACAGAGCAATTAACCACAGTATATGCTGTGTGAGCCTGACACACAGGCCTGATAGAAAAAGAAATTAGATTACACTAGCAAAATGATTTAAAAGTTTTTTTGTTTAAATTTACAATAATGTTAAGCAGATCTGAGTGGTGGCTGGCACAGTAATTAACCACAGTATATGCTGTGTGAGCCTGACACACAGGCCTGAGAGAAAATGAAATTAGATTACACTAGCAAAATGATTTAAAAGTTTTTTTGTTTAAATTTACACTAATGTTAAGCAGATATCAGTGGTGGCACTAATCACAGTATAAGCTGTGAGCCTCACACACAGGCTGACAGCCAGGCAAATGCAAATAAAATTACAAAAAAAAAAAAAAAAAACTGAAGTTCTAGCCCTTAAAAGGGCTTTTTGGGCTGAAGTTCTAGCCCTAAAAAGAGCTTTTTGGGGTGCTGTCCTTACAGCAGAGATTAGATGAGTCCTTCAGGACTGTAGTGGACACTAAATACACTAGCCTAGCTATCTATTTCCCTATAATATCAGCAGCAGCAGCACTCCTCTCACTAACAATGCAAGATCGTAATGAATCTAAAATGGCTGCTGCCCAGGAGCTAGGAGGGTCTGTGAGGGATTGTCTGCTGCTGATTGGCTCAAATGTGTCTGAAGGCTGTGAGATACAGGGTCAAAGTTTCCTCAATGATGACGAATAGGGGGCGGATCGAACATTGCATATGTCCGCCCGCAGCGGTGAACACGAACAAGCTATGTTCGCTGGGAACTGTTCTCCGGTGAACTGTTTGCGACATCACTACCCACTGCCCCACGAACTTCCTCCTCTTCAGTCATCACCACTTAGGGGTCACTTGGGTGACACTCACATTACACGGTGGAACATGGATACACCTGTATTGATTACTGCCTCACAGGGCCTACCGGTTACTTCCCCACCTGATGTAGAGGGAGCAGAGACACTCTCCCTGACAGAGGCTGATGCTATAAGAATCTTATTTGAACATGAGGATATCACATCAGACACAGAATCTACTCAAACTATCTATTTGAACTTATTAAAGTTTAAGAAAAGGGAGGTTGATCTACACTTACACTGTGTCTATTTGTCTGAATATTACAAGAGGAAGATGATTCCCAAAGGTTTCAGGATACACAATGTACCCACGATCGGAAGGAATAACAGTGACTTCTATAAAAAATGGTGTGCTGTGTTGAATAAGTGCTCTTTAGACTTACTATTGTTGGTGGTTGAAGAAGTTAGAGCTCTACTTAACAAAGTAAAAGAGGAAATTGCTCTTTTTGACACTACTAAGGGCCCTACTCTACAACAAGACCAGAGTGAAAATTGGCTTATTAAACTTGCACAGCAAGTGAAAGAATATAAGGACTCCCTAGTGGCCTTTAAGAATAAAAAACTACAACAAGTCACTGAGGATTACAGGGAGAGACAGGTATATAAATGGATCCTGAGCCCTGAAGAAAGGCAAAGCTTCAGACCAAGACGCCCTCGCCGACAGAGGATATACCCCAGGAGACAACTCAATACGGTAGATACAAGTTCAGGCTCTGATACAGACACCCCATTGATGCATGAATACACGGGCCCCTCAACATCACAGTCCCATTTTTTAGGGGTGACTACAAGATCAAGCCACCAAAAAAAGGAAGACCACATCCAAGAAGGAGTGGGACCTATTGGAAGACCTCCATGACGTGGACGAATAAGGAGAATATAGTACTGAATCTTTCTGACCGGGTACTGACAGAAGCTGAACAGACACTACTAAACAGAGGATTGACTTTTGTCCCTACTCAAGGGCCTGATGAATTTAACACTTGGTTGGACATTCAAAAATTTAAAAGGAGTCTGAAGCTGAAGGATCACTTTAAGAAAATAGAACAACAAGACCGTGGAACTGCTTTTAAACTTAAGAGCACATTTGACCCCCAACACACAGCTGCCAGTATACAAACATACACCAGATTGGTCCTACAGGAGGTTGAATTAACGCCGGATGTAAAATTTAGACATAATATGCCTAAAGAGGAACGAATGGTGATCAAGAGTTTGTCACAAGATCCCAATATTGTGATCCACAAAGCAGATAAAGGTTGGGCCATTGTGGTCCTGAATTACAAAGATTACAGAGAAGAAATCCTCTCAAAGTTGGATGACAATTTGGTATATTGTCCGCTACCAAGAGACCCCACTAACCAATTTCAAGATTTAATAGAGACAACTTTTCTTGAAGGTATGACGGAAGGTTGGATTAACAAGGACACCTATGATTGGCTGCGAGTGTCATATCCCATTTGCCCCATACTGTACACCCTCCTTAAAGTGCACAAGGGCTTGGAAAGACCACCTGGACGTTCGATTGTATCTGCAAGAGGGTCCCTGCTGAGCCCACTGGCACAGTGGGTTGATTAATTTCTCCAACCATTGGTTCAACATATGAGATCATATGTGAAGGACTCAAGGGATGTTTTGGGCCAGCTCTCATGAATACATGATATCTTGGATGATGACTATTTGGTGTCTATGGATGTTACAAGTTTGTACACCATCATCCCACATCAGGAAGGGATGATGGCTGTTGAGGATGCTCTCTCAAGATACCCATATGTGGGACCCAGTAGTAAATACATCATCAAAATTCTGAAGCTATGTCTAACACTGATTTTTTTCAGGTTTGAGTCCAATTACTATCAACAAGTCACGGGGACCGCCATGGGGTCAAACATGGTCCCCTCCTACGCAAACTTGTATATGGAACACTTTGAGACCAAGATAATGAAAGTATATGAATGCTCTTCAATCATCAAATATATGAGATACATTGATGATGTCCTACTCGTGTGGAGGGGTACTTAAGTACAGGTGAACAACTGGGTGCAGAATCTCAATAGTGTCCCTTTTCCAGTGAAATTTAAGATGGTGGTGAATAAAGAGTCCATCGACTTCCTTGATTTGAGAATCTTTAAAGAGAATGGTCAATTGGAGACTACGATGTATCAGAAACCTACTGACAGGAATTCCCTCCTACTGGCAAGTAGCAACCATCCAAGGTCTCTCATCAAGACTATACCATTAGCACAACTATATAGGGTAGTGAGAAACAACTCTATACAGGAAAAAGCTCAAACCCAATTGGATGAGATGTCCACCAAATTCCTGCATAGAGGGTATATGTATGATGCCATTCAACAAGCACATAATAGAGCCAAGGAGATGGAAAGGGAGAAACTACTCACTCCCAAAGAGGAGAAACCAGAAGATAAACATATGACCTGTATTACAACGTACACACCCAGCGTTGGGATTCTTGCCAAGTCAATAAAGGACCACTGGGACCTATTGACATCTGATCATGAACTACCATTTAAAGAAATTCCTCCACCTAGGATGGGCTACAGTAGAGGACGCAACTTACAAGATTTACTTATGAACACCGACCAAAGACATGCATACACCAAGGATACCAAGAGTTTGGGGTGCTTTAAATGTCTAGGGTGCACAACATGTACTTTATGATTCAAAGCAGGACATTCCATCACCCACACACTAACAAGTGTTTTAAAATCCAACATCACTTGACATGTTCCACACCATATGTGGTATACTTGCTGAATTGCACCTGTGGTATTTACTACGTCGGAAAGACGGATGACGATATTAAAAAAAGAATGGTGAACCATAGGAGTGCCATTAGAACTGCACTAAAAGAGGGTGTATCGGAACAACCTGTGGCATGCCACTTTGTACAGATGAACCATACAGTGAAAGACTTACGCTTTATCTTAATTGATCACGTACCACCACTAAGAAGAGGGGGAAACAGAAAGAAGAGACTGTTACAAGTTGAAGCTAAATGGATCTTCAGATTGAAGACAATGCTACCTGGCGGATTAAATACAAATGTGGACTGGCATTATTTTCTATAATATTTCTAGTTGAGAGACTGAAAATGTATATTCCCCTTATTCTTGGGAGAGTCCACAAGCCTGCGCTATATTGAGAGTTCACGCTAAATCCATTGGGCCTTGTTGACACACCGTTGATGCATCTATTACTATTCTGCCATGCTCCTTGAGTTATGAGGGTGTGATATATTGCCTCATATGATTTGCAACTTATGCATATTAAAATTTGATTAATACTGGGCACTACCTGAATTTATTTGAGCTGCGCCTGATGTAGCTACACATGAGAGGATTGGGCTTATGATTTTGTATCTTTCTGCTCCTGGCATGGTTTGCCATCTGGTTTAGATGGATTTCCTTACGTTATCAAGGTTAGGCTAGCTATGATCTACCCACTTAAGTATGGACTTTTGAAATAAGTATCTCCTTACTATGATTCTTATGATCTCGTGTTATAGTATGTGCCCTCCTATGGGTACTGGTGGCCGACTACCTAGTCTTTTATGTATTGTGGGTAGACACATTAGATTGCCCAGTGACTATATAGGTATTTAGAAACGAACAGAATCTGGATGAGCTATATGGGTACAATTTGTTAATAGTGTCATTACATATCTATCTGTTGTGACTATTGATTCTGCGTGTACATTGTTGATGAGTTTGTATATTGGTAGTTAATTAGTGTACTGCTCAACTCTCTGTGTAGTATACTTGACGTTTCCATGACTACCTGTGGAGTAAGTACGCTTAGAGGCATGGGATATGATGTTTTGATGAAGGTTACCATGACAATGCCTGACAATGCACGGTTAGTTCTGATCACAAGAGCTGAGCAGTCTCTGTAATTACTAAGGGTGATGATGCCAATTTGGCCATGATCTATGCGATTAACAGTCATAAGGGGCTTCTGTTCTGATGGTTAGTGGTCATCAAACATATGTCACATAGCGCTGTCTCTCTGACTTGTTGGAGGTAGCGGGTGTTGACATTGCCATGGCTACATTCTGACATTTACTGATGAGCGCTAGGAATAAGTCTCTGTACATATTGGTTGCCATGGTAATGCCTAAACTCCGGACTTGTGTTTGACTGGTTCCTGGTCACATGTACCTAGTGATCATGGAGGATGACTACGCCCACCGCCGAACACGCTGAAGCTAGCGTGGGAAGGAATGGCGGTTTCTTACTATGGGTATGTAATTCGCTCTTCCCATGGCAGTCTATTTGAGTGTGAACTAGAGTTATAATGGCTTTGATGCAATAGTCTACAGTGTCTTCTGTTCCGATGGTGATTGCTAATTTTACATATGCCACATATTGCTGTTTCCTTGCATATTTGTAGACGGAGTGTGTGTTGACATTGCCATGGCAACTTATTGACACTTGCGGATATGCGCTGTAAATAGATATGTGTATATGCGGGTTGCCATGGCAATGCCTAACCCCGGACTTGGGATTGACTGGTCTCTGATGACATGGGCTGAGTTATGCCCTGATCATGGAGAAAGACCATGCCCACTGCCGAACACGCTGAAACCGGCGTGGTAAGTAATGGCAGCTTCTCACTTTGAATATGTATTCTGCTCTGTTTTGTATTTTATAGTTGATTGATTCCTCTTTCCATGGAAGTCTATTTGAGTGTTTAGTAGGGCCATTTCCTGTGTTAAATTACTATTATGGCAGTATAAGTTGGTTTATTATACAGATCCATGTCCATTTTTAATTTGTCACTACTTTAATTTGTCACTATTAGTCACTGCTGTAAACTTCAGATATCACTGATTTATAATAAGAGACAACGCTATATTGATTTAATATATGCACATATTTGATGGAATATTGATGATGATTAATGTTTGATGTTTGTTTGACTAATGATTTGTATACATCATCTCCTATTGGGTGTTTGGTCTAATTGAAATGGGGGAGGGGTTTATTGAGTATATAACACTGTTTGTATCACAATTTTGGTTGTCTGAGGAAGGGGTGGATGCCCCGAAACGTCACTGCCTATTAAATTTGCTGTGTGTAAATCCAGAGAGTGCTTATTATTGGACTTTGATATATATATATACATATATATCTATATATATATATATATATATATATATATATATATATTTACACACACACACACATATATATATATATTTACACACACACACACACACATATATATATATATATATATATATATATTTACACACACACACACACACATATATATATATATATATATATATATATATATTTACACACACACACACACACACACACATATATATATATACAGGTATACCCCGCTCATAAAGCGGGTTAGGGACCGGAGCCCCGCTGTAAAGTGAAAACCGCCTTAAAGTGAAACAAAGCAGTTTTAGCTTTCTTTTCAGTGTTTAAAATCTTAAAAACATGTTTGAACTAACATATATTAGGGGTGCAATAGTGCTACGTTTAGTTTAACACTAGCAAAGCAAATATTCAATTAGTATTCAATAAATACTGTACCTGTAAAATAGTGACAATTACTGTAGTAAAATTTGCCAGACTATAGCACTGAGACACAGATTGCACTACAATGCTATAAACAGAGTGAACTAAGCATAGCAAAATGGTGCCAGTCACTTTTCTCGCAATCTCACAATGATTTACAGCACTGTTTCAAAATCCTTGGAGGTTGAACTTCAGCTCCACAAAGCGCTGTATTAGCGAATCGCTGTAAAGTGAAGCGCTGTAAAGTGAGGTATACCTGTATATATATATATATATATATTTACACACACACACATATATATATATATATATATATATATTTACACACACACACACATATATATATATTTAGACACACACATATATATATATATATTTACACACACACACACACATATATATATATATATATATATATATACACACACACATATATATATATATATATATATATATATCAGGGACGTGCAGTCATAGGAGGCAGGGGAGGCAGAACCTCCCCTGCCTTTTGGGGCCAAAGCTGAATTAAGCTCATTTTAATTTAAAAAATAAAAATGTAAAAAAAAAAAATATTTTTTTTTTCAACCATGTAATGCTATGGAGAGGCATCATACAGGATTGCATCTCTCCATAGCAAAACATGGATAGATTACTTCGATAGCAGCAGCGCCACCCACTGGTTGTAAAACAACCTTAAAAATACTTGCAGCAAAATTCTAACCAATAGGAGGCATCCCTCATGCTGCCTCCAGCCAATCAGAGACGGTCATGTTCTCCTGGTGATTGACAGCACCAGGAGAACTGACTGCTGATTGGCTCCCTGCGAATGCACACAGGAACACAAGAAACTGCGGGAAAGAAGAGGCTGCTGCCTCCTGAGCGGATGTCATCAGCTGCCTGAGACTTGAGCCCTCAGCCTACTACAGAGCGGTAAGTTACAGTGCTAGTATCTGACAGAGGAGGTTTGCACACACTGTTTATAATGACCATCAGAGGAGTGACAACTTGGCTAGAGAGAGGGAAGTGGCTTTGTACACTAGAAATTGCATTGCAGCCTGCCCCTCTCTACATGTGCTGCACACACAAGTCTGCTCTAGTGAATTCCTCCGGTGTCAGGACAAAATAGTTAAATGCTGTGGTAACCGGGAGGGGGGAAGGGGGTGGAATTCCTGCAGGAACACAACAGAAGCAGACAATACAGAGCAGTTAAACTCACAGCTTATGATCTCCTCTCTGCCTTCCGTTGTATTTCTGCAGGAATTTCACCCCCCCCTCCCTGTTACCACGGCATTTAACTATGTTCTCCTGACACAGGAGCAACCTCCTCTTAACACTGCTGAACCGGGAGGGAGGAGGGGGGTGGAATTCCTGCAGAGAGAGACACAATGGAAGGCAGAGAGGAGAATAAGCTGTGAGTAACTGCATAGTTTGCATTAGCTGTGCATTAAACTATTTGTAATCAATTAAGAAGGACAAAGTATTTTTTTCAGATTTATTTAAAACCTTGTTTTGGTTTCAGAAAGAAAAAAAAAATCTTCCTGCACTGTTTTTTGTTTTGTTACGCTTGTAGTTTGCAGATAGTACTACATAAAGCATTTTTACACAGACAGCTCCAGCAGGAGGGCTGTCAGTTAACACACTAGTTAGGGACTGAGGGAGAAACAAGTCAAGTCAAAACTCTATAGAAACTCTATACCTTTAACTAGTGAGTAGGAGAAATGTCTCCATATACAGTCAAACCTTTGCAAGTTTCTTCCTCATTTTTTGTATAGTTACATAAAAGAATTCAAAATGTTATGAGCCAGAACTGTATTACATTTTGTCAGTGTTTGCCTATAACATGGGATATGCATACAAAAACTATTTAATGGGTTCATTTTTGCATGTTTTCATCTCTGCTTCAGGGGCCTCACATTTTTTCTTTGCCTAAGGCCTCATTAAAGGGACATGAAACCAAAAATGTTTATTTCATGATTCAGACAGAGCACACAGTTTTGATCAACTTTCCAATTTACTTCTGTTATTAACTTTGCCTCATTCTCTTGGTAACCTTTATTGATAGAGCAGCAATCAGCCAATGACAAGACAACTGAGTGTGCAACCTCCTGAGGCTACCTAGGTATGCTTTTCAACAAAGCATACCAAGAGTATGAAGCAAATTAGATAATAGATGTAAATTTGAAAGTTGTTTAAAACTGATTGCTATATCTTCTAAATCATGAAATAACATTTTTGGGTTTTATGTCCCTTTAACTCTAGGGCGGCCTCTGGTCCTCATAATTTATCAATAAATGCTTGGCTGAAAGTTATAAAACTGTTTGTTTTTTTATTATTGAAACAGGATTATTTTCTTTTTTACTGTAGATCTTTGTGTCCGCTTTGAACCACTAACTATTTACCAATCCTGTCCCATTTCCCTTGGAAAAAACCTTGAATTTTTTTAATAAAGCATTTAATGAATTAATATGCAATATATTTCATTATTTATTTTGCTCCCTTTATCATGTAATTTAGCACTGAAAGTTGAGCAATGTCTAAATATCATAACATTAAATGCACCTTGCTGACTTCTCAAGGCTAAATCTGCTACATAGGGAAAGAAAGTAGAGCACCGGGTGTTCACGGAGGGTAAAAAAATAATAATTTTATTGAAGTAAATACACAAACGAAGGGACCATCGTCCCTGGGGTAAAATCTGACTAGGTAGTTAAAGGATAGAGTAGGCTAACATGTCTCTCCTCTGTCTCTCTATCTCCTCTCCCTGTCTCTCCCACCCCATCTGTCCAATTTACATCTAATATCTAATTTCCTTCATTCTCTTGATATCCTTTGTTGAAAATCACATCTAAATATGCTCAGTAGCTGCTAATTGGTGGCTGCACAATAGATACCTCATGTGATTGGCTCACACATGTACATTGCTATTTCTTCAACAAAGGATATCTAAACAATGAAGGCATATCCTAGCCAGTGTCTCACCTGCCTCTGACCTCACTGCACGTCACTGATATATATATATATATATATATATATATATAGAGAGAGAGAGAGAGAGAGAGAGAGAGAGAGAGAGAGAGAGAGAGAGAGAAAATAAATCATTGTGTAGTTCATTAACAAATCTAGACAGGCCAGAAGGCTTGTTTTTCCCACAGAAAACCTATGGAATACATTGTTTCCAATGTAGAAAAGGATTCTGGGTAAGATATGGAAATTAGGTTCACAATGACACACCTTTTTACTTCATGTCTGCTTTTCAGCAGATTCCCTTAACGCCAAAGTATCGCTGTTCACACAGCTTATAAACTTAGCTAGGGTTAGTGCAGTGATTCATGACTATCCCAGGACAGACTGTTTCGTAGTTGTTGCTACTCATCTGCTGGGAGAAAGTTTGAATCACTGCTGGGTTGATTCTGGGCAAAATACAACAACATTTTAAATTAGGGGGAGGTAAAAGGGGATTTTATAATCCTCCACTACGCACAAAATAGAGAAAATAACTCATTGTGAACCTAATTTGCATATATATATATATATATATATACAAACATATCTTAAAACAATTAAGAGACCACTGCAAATGTATCAGTTTCTCTGGTCTTACTATTTATAGGTATGTGTTTGATTAACATGAACATATTTGTTTTATTCTATAAACTACTGACAACATTTCTTCCAAATAAAAGTATTGTCATTTAGATTTAGAGCATTTATTTGCAGAAATTGACAAATGGTCAGAATAACAAACAAGATGCAGTGTTTTAAGACCTTGAATAATGCAAAGAAAACAAGTTCATATTGATTTTTAAATAACTTTTTTAATAATTTGTAACAACAAATCAATAATTGAAGAAAATACATTTTCTTACCATAAGAATGTAAAGATTATTTATATGATAATAATCACTACAGCAGTAAAAATCAAACAGAGCTCCCAATTGACAGCCACAATAACTATTAATATTTGTTGGAACTGATGCCGGTCGGCCTACAATAAATGTCCCCTGCATTTTCAGCTGCACATGCAGAATTTGAAATAGCTAACTGAAAAATATTAAACGTGCACTGCTAAACTGTCGGACAAGAAAAGGGCTAGCTGGACATGAAGAAAGCAGTGGGCGGAGCTTGGTGGCCATTTTCATTTGCTAACAAATGATGATTATTTAAAATTTTCAGGTACTTCTTACAAGCTTATAGATGTGGAACCCGTTGCAAGATGCTTGTCTGGTATGTAACAATAAGTATTAAAGAATAAATATTGGGTCTAGACTGTCCCTTTAAATCTCCTATGGTTTTTTGTCACCACTAAAAGTTTTTGAAAAAAGCTGTAATATTTTAAATGTCTAAACGGCGCAAGGAAGGGGCGTGTTTAGCCACGAGCGACACGCGATTTGCCACGAGCGAGAGGCGTGGCTTTCCACAAACGTGCAGTGTTTGATTGATACTGATGGATATGTTAATTCCTATGCCCGTAAAATATTTTCGGAAGTTGCTATCGGCAATTTCCGTAACTCCGCCCACACATAATTTATACTGTAACAATGCATAGTTACTGTATAAATAATGTAGACACTGACACTGAAAAAATAAGCATTAATAAAAATCATGTACAAACTGACTCTTATACATATACTTCCTTTCAAGTGTCAATGTGTACATTATATATATATATATATATATACAGTATATATATATATATATATATATATATATATTATATATATTACAAATACTTAATATAGTAGTGTCAATGTCTGTCAACCACCCACATCACAATAAACCTATTTACCCTATTAACCCCTAAACCACAAAACCCCCACATCGCAATAAACCTAATTATCCTATTAACCCCTAAACTGCAAAACCCCTATATCGCAATACACCTAATTACCCTATTAACCCCTAAACCGCAAACCCCCAAATCACAATAAGTGTTAGGTTAGGGGGGTGTTAGGTTCAGGGGCTTAGTTATTTAAATAGTTATTTACGTTGTGGGTTTTTGTGGTTTAAGGGGTTAATAAGTTAATTAGGTTTATTGTGATGTTGGAGTTTGCGGTTTAGGGGTTAATAGGGTAATTATTTGTATTGCAATGCGGGTGGTTGACGGTTAAGTAATTAAGGAGTTAATTACTTTATTATTTAGCAATGTGGGGGTTTGCGGTGTATGCGTTAATACTTCATGTAGGAGGTTTTTTTTTGTTATATTTCGTGGGGGCATGTTTTTTTTTTTTTTAAATACTTGATGGGGCGTTTTTTGTTTTTTTTAATACTTGATGCGGGCGGTCCTTTTGTTTTTTAATACTTGATGCAGGCGGTTAGTTTTTGCTTTTGTAATGCTCCGTTTGCCTTCGCTGCATCCACCGGGATGCAGCTTTGCTGCCTCCCGGTGGATTCCAAAAATGGCAGGGTGGTGAAAGAATCCACCTTTGGTCGGTGGATTCTTTCACCACCCTGCCATTTTCGGAATTCACCTGGAGGCAGATTTGCAGCATCCAGGTGAATTATTTGGTCCTTGCGCTGCCAACGGACATTGCAAACAAATTTATAGTATAGATGGTTTCCCAACTTTGAACCTCTCTATTAGTGTTTTTAAATGCGTTATTATATTTAGTTTGTCTTGCTGCATTCCAATCTTGGAGAGTGTTCTTAGCCATATAGGAGAAAAGAAAATATGTAGCAAAAGAAATGTACAGATTATGCTAGATCTTAAACCAAACAAATCTGCTACAAAATGACAAAGAACTAATACTCTCCTAAAACAGTGGACCGCTGCCTTCTTGCAGTCTCTCCCAAAAGACTGAAAAAATTGAATGTTTGTAAAATGTAGATGGCTTGACATATATATATATATATATATATATATATATATATATATATATATATATATATATATATATATAAGCCAAATTATAAGATTGCAGTATAATCACATTAGAAAATAGAGTAAGGTGCAAGCTATGTGCTGAACCTACAATCCAAAAATATAATTATATATATGGCACACTAAGGATAAAGGTATAATAATAACATAAAATGTAAAAACTCCAGTGTAACAACTGCCATGTAACATTCAGTCTTGGCAGTGTGGGATTAAAGATATAGCCAATAATCCAGGTGTATGCCAAACTAATGGCCAAGGAAGCAGACCCACTATGGGTTAATGCGTGATCATCTCTTTATATGCAGTTATAGATAAACCATGGCTCCAAGAGATGTATGTAGTAGTCAAACATGATGTCCTGTTTTCAGGAGAAATAAATCTAAGACAGTGAATCAAGCTGATAAACTTTGTATAGGACCTGCCACCAGCTCGCCCAGAGAGGCCTACTCACTGTATTCCAGTTGGGGGTCAGATGACTGCGGGGGTCCAAGGCGTCCTCTCTTCCTGTTATCTTGAAAGTCTCTGAGGATATGAAAAAGACGTCATACCACTCATCTTAGTTCCTCCCTCTGGTTCCAGGTAAGCAGGGCGTGTGGAATTGTCACTGTCCACGTGACGTAGCTGGCCCAAAACACTGCCAAATCACTGGTTTATTAACCCCGGGTCTCCTTAGTGCTTGCTTCAATGGGGATTATTTTAGGAACTGGCAAGTAGTAGGTAAATATAATGAAGAGTCCAGAATCCCTTTTAAAGTGAAAGTTAAAAAGTTCAATGCTTTATTAAATCATTCAGATTAAAAGTACTATCAAACATGGATAGTTTAGAAACGCCTTACAAACAAGTTTACGCGTTTCGGCCATAGCCTTATTCATAACTCAGTGTGAACGTTCACAGCTGAGTGTCAAAAAGCACAAGGTTGACTGTGACTGGTTTAAAATTAATTGGCGAGTTAACCCTTTTATGGACGTACAAAAAGAAGGCAACACATACTAGATATGTCAATACTTTAGGGCAGCAACTTTAAAGTGGTAAATACTATTTCCAAACAACATGGGTAAATAAATAAATAAATAATTGAACAATAAGCCTACTACTTAATACAAAGCAAAATATATAAAATAGCTTAAGCTATACTAGCTTGTATGTAGATTAATAAGGTTGTGGAAATTAAACACACTCTGCTGCTAAGGACAAGGTACTTAACTAATTAAATATTCATAAATATGAAATGTTCAGTAAGTTTACAACAGAAATCATAACAGAAAAAATGATAGAAAAAATTATCCAACAGATGGTGGTTTAACAAAACATAAAGCAAGCTGTGGAAAAGTGTAAATGCAAAGTTATATACATACGTGTACAGTATGTTCTATTAAGACATTCAGAGATAGAACATTACCATTGTTGCTCTAGCTTTAAAGGAGGATGATTGACCATGGGATTTCTATATACAACATATGAAAATATACAACATATGGAAAATACAAAGGATATGAGTGCATAGTATACTAGCCTTATAGTTAAGTGATGTTAACTTATAATGAGCAGCATAACACACCATATATTCTACTGCAGATGCACATACAGATGCACAACACTACCTGTGCATGGTTATACTTGACACAGTCAGAAATAGGAACAGCACAACAGACAGAAAGGTGCAACTCTGTCAGGGCTCCACACCAGGTCCCCAATACAAATCAACCAGTCCAAAAGACAGCAGCACTCACCACTTCCAAAATAGCTGAAATGTATTGAGACACCAAGGTGCACAAGATAACAACGTTTCGGAAACCAGTCCTTAATTATGTCAGTACACATAATAAACATACACAGCTCTTAAATAGGGGTTGTATAAAAATGAAATAGGTAGGTCTGGACTAATACCTGTGAGCTCAAAGCCAACTCTAAAAAGTATACTGTGATCTCTCTCACACAGTTAAAAGATATATAGATAAAAAAGGAAGGGATAGAGTGGCGCTCTAGGCAGAGCTCAGATTAAATATATGTTTCTCAAACTAGACCAATAATCAATTACCCTGAATAAGAATAAGTGCAAACTAAGCAATAAATAAATAAATATGGAGGAATGGCTTCAATCTTATAGATCTAGCCAGAGAAAATATCAAGCAGAATCTACAACTTGTGCAAATATTTAATAAATTTCATCAAATAATGTACAATAAAAATTACTAGGCAATTTTATAAAAGTACTAAATAGTTAACAATTAATATATAGTTGAAATCAAGATGTGGCCACATCACTAAAAAAACTTAAACCTAAAAATTCATCCTGGAAATACAAACATATAGAAATATGAATAAAAGTATAGTAGCGTAAACACTATAGGCTAAAAAAGTATGAGCTAATAAAAACGTCTATGTGACCGTGTCAGAGTATACTCATACAATGTATAATGTTTATCACAAGAATGTGCATGCCATGCATCAGTAAATATGCATAGAGTAAGCTAGTGTTAGCACTATAGGTTTAACCAAAAATAGAACAATAAGATAGGCAAAACAAATGCTTCTTTACGTCAATATATCCTAATAATTGTGAATACTAACGCTTTAAGACTATGAATGTCTTCAATGAAATTAACTATTCCCACTAAATTTGCAGGAATATCCAGGAATTATGACGTTATAGTAAGCATAACGTGATCACACCATTCTATCCCTTTTTGGCACCAAATTAATCTTTAATCTCTATAATGTACCATTATTTATTGTCACTTACTGAATTTGATTTTAATGGTAAGATGTAAAATCATCAAATATCAGTAAAGCAATAAATCACTTAGTAAATGGCATATAAACCTCTATATGTTTTATTTTACTTTCTGTAAACATATAAGCTCTATATCCATCTGTCAGACAAATATATACCATCTATACATACTAGTTAGTAACTGTTCAACTCCCCTAATTATATACATCAGATCTATTTCTGAGGAACCGTTACTGTTTCTGTAAGAGATATCAATAATATCATTAATCATTCTCTAACCATAACACCCCATAGCGACTATCCAGACTCTTTCTAAGAACAGGATAGGTGGTGATATACATTGACGATACATTGGACTAGAGAAACTCCTTCGTCACCTAATACATCCCACTGATAACCTGAACCAATCGGAACCTAAAGGTAAAAGAGCGTGTGACAATAACCGCTCCTGATTGGATATCAAAGACGTAATCAATCCAACCTATGAAATCCATCTATTTACTGATACAGAAAATACGTAGCAAGGGGTGTGTGGGAATACACACAGATGATTGGATACTGATATTTAACAAAGCATATATAAGAGCGCTAATATTTAGGCTTCGGCTTGATCACTTTGATGTAACTGGGCATTGAGAAAGGCCGTGAAATCGGCTGAAACGTGTTTGCTACTAACTTTATCGATATACTATTAGTTTATTTTAAGCATAAGAGTGTTATCACTTCTGTCACCTGAAGCCGACGTTTCCTGCTATCGGCCAGGAAACAGGGAAGTGACACATGCTTTATTTTAGGGTAGGGTATTGTATATAGTGGAATTACAAAGCTACTTAATATTTTAAATGAATTATTAAAGTTTATATATTTTATAATTTACAAATAGGACAGGAATGAGTGCTCGTTAAGTTCCTTATTTTCTCTTTTCTTTCTTATCCAACATTCTAGTGATTTGCCTTGGACTGCTCTGCCATTGCTGCTGGGGACTGTCCTGCCTCTGGTGAGTGCGCCCTCCTCATCTTACTAACTTTCTCTGTTCTGGGATATTCCCTTTCATTTCCTCTCAACGCCAGGATAACAAGACTACTGGCCGAGTTCGGTCTGATAGAGGAGTATCCCACAAGCATTACATTATACTTGGACCATGGAGCCAGATGAGGTGGCACAAGCTGTTTATTTTCAGGGACAGATGTTGGGAACCCATACCACACAATTGTAGAATATGGATTCCAAGCTAGAGACTATTACCACTCAACTCTCCTTACTAGTTACAGCGAGGAATACCGCTCCTGTTGTTTCACCGCCAGTCCCTACTCCTAGTACTGCAACTTCTTCCTCTGCTTCTGGAAGTATACCCTGGATACCTTTGCCTGACAAGTATGAAGGTACACTTATTGCAGGGGTTTTCTTAACCATTGCAGGCTGCACTTCTGCAATGATTCTCACACCTTTCAGTCTCACCACTCAAGGGTCACTTTTATCATTTCCTTACTGAAAGACAAGGCCCTAGCCTGGGTCTCTCCCCTTTTGGAACAGAACGCTCCACTCCTGCATGGTGCTGATGATTTAATTGATGCATTATCTTCTGTCTTTGGGACTTCTGGCCCAATTCTGCTGCAGAATTTTCTCTCTTGGACCCACCCCCCCAGGGCAATAGAACTGTGGCACAATTTGCCATCGAATTTTGCACCTTGGCATTTGAAACCACTTGGGATGGCAGTGCTCTCAAGGCAACCTTTAGGAGGGGTCTGCATGAACGCATCAAAGATGAACTCACTTATCATGATATTCCTTCTTCTTTGGATGTCTTTATATCACTTTGTATCAGTCTGGACTCTCGCTTTCAGGACAGACAAGCCAAGAGAAATAGAACAAGGAGGGTCCTTCACTCCCGTCCTCCTATTCATCTGGTTTCGGCAGTATCCTTTACCCCCTCAGCAGCTCCAGTTACCTCAGTGGAGGAACCCATGGATCTCTCCTCCTTCAAACCTTCAGAGTCTGAAAGACAGAGAAGGAGATTGAGACTATTCTTTTATTGTGGGTCCAACACCCACCAACTTAAGGACTGTGACATTTGGCTGGGAAAAGCCAATGCTTAGGGGATAACACATCTAAGCATGATCTCTAATTAATCCCCTGACGCCTCTTGGATCCTGGTACCTCTTACTCTTTCCTTCCTTCAGAATACTGTCCACACTCAAGCCTTCATTGATTCAGGGGCAGCTGGAAACTTCCTGGATCACTGTTTCATGATTCAAGCTGATTTGACACTTTTGCAGAAAAAAACTGTCTCAAGATATCTACTCTGGATGGAACCCCCCTTGGTTCATTGTTGATCCATTTTGAGTCAGCACCCCTAACCCTGACTGTGGGAGTCCTTCATACTGAACAGCTGCAGTTCGAGGTCATTCATTCCCCAGCATAGCCTGTCATCCTTGGGCTTCCTTGGCTTTGAATACACAATCCACAGTTCGACTGGGCTGAAGGACAACTGGCCTCCTGCGGTACCTCCTGTTTCCACACCTGCCTTGCTAAAGTTACTCCTCTGCTCTGCATCCCCATAGCCAGTATACAGACTCCTCCAAACCTTCCTTCAGTATTTGCAGACTTTGCAGATGTATTTGAAAAAAAAGCAGCCGACGTGCTGCCACCCCACCGTCCTTATGACTGCAAGATCGACCTCTTTCCCGGAGCCCCACTTTCTAAAGGGAGGATTTATCCACTCTCAAAAGCTGAAACCAAATCCATGGAGGAGCACATCCAAGAGAACCTAGCTAAAGTTTTCATTCGCCCTTCCTCCTCTCCTCCTGGGGCAGGCTTCTTTTTCGTCAGTAAGAAGGATGGTGGGCTCAGACCCTGCATCGACTACAGGGCCTTGAACAACATAACTATCAAGAATCATTATCCCATTCCATTGATCACCGAACTGTATGACTCACTCCAGGATGTTTGCTTTTTCACCATGTTTGACTTACGTGGGGCATACAATCTGATTCATATCTTTCCAGGTCACAAATGGAAGACCACCTCCAACACAAGATCCAGGCATTACGAATACCTTGTAATGCCCTTTGGGCTGTGTAATGCCCCCTGCAGTATTCCAGGCATTTGTCAATGATATCTTCTGTGACCTCCTCAACCGAACTGTCATTGTCTATCTGGATGACATCCTTGTTTTCTCTTCCACTTTAGAGGAGCATCACAAACACATGAGACAAGTTCTTTTACATCTCAGAGACAATTCTTTGGTAGCCAAGCTAGAAAAGTGTGAGTTTGATCAAGTTCAGATCCAATTCCTTGGTTATGTCATCTCGAAAGAAGGTTTTGTCATGGATCCTGCTAAACTCACCGCAGTTCTAGAATGGCCTCAACTTACTTCTTTAAAGGAATTACAGAGGTTCTTTGGGTTCTCCAATTATTACCACAAGTTTATAAAGAACTTTTCACAAACAGTCGCTCCTCTCACTGAACTGACAAAACGGAACAAAGACTGTAAATATTGGCCTCCTGAAGCTCCGCCATCCTGATCCTGACCTACAGTTCACTTCAGAGGTTGATGCCTCCGAGATAGGGGCTGGAGCAGTTCTAACCCAAAGGGATCCTTTGACCTCCAAGTCACACCCTGTAGCCTTTGTCTCTAAATGCTTTTACTCCTGGTGAGTGGAATTACAATGAGGGTAATCGAGAATTCTTAGCCATTAATATGGCTTTGACTGAATGGCGTCATTGGTTAAAGGGCACCACCAATATCATTCAGATTCT
Organism: Bombina bombina; assembly: GCF_027579735.1. NCBI lineage: Eukaryota > Metazoa > Chordata > Amphibia > Anura > Bombinatoridae > Bombina > Bombina bombina. The sequence goes on along the minus strand of NC_069500.1, from coordinate 844,750,997 downwards.
CACTGACCACAAGAATTTGACTTATCTAGAGACTGCTCATCAACTCAATCCTCGACAGGCCAGGTAGGCCTTGTTCTTTTCCCGTTTTAACTTTGTGGTCTCTTATCTTCCTGGGATCAAGAACAAGAAGGCGGATGCCCTTTCCCATCAGTTCCCTCACTCAAGTGACTCCTCCTATTGAACACATCATACCTCCTTCCTGTTTGGTTAATCAACTAAATACCACTCTACTGCAAAGATTGCAATGTGCCCAGTCTAGTAAACCTCCTGGAGCCCCTAGAGCAGGGCCCTCTTCTTCCTGTACCAGATTTGTTTAGCTTTATGTTTTGTATTTTTATCAAAAATGTTGTCTTTGTATACCCCTATCACTGTACCCAGCGCTACGGAATTTGGCAGCGCTATACAAATAAATGATAATAATAATTATAATAATAATGTGCCCAGTCTAGTAAACCTCCTGGAGCCCCTATGGCTTCCGATATACTCTTTGTACCTCTGAACCTACGTACCCCTGTGCTATCCTGGGCTCATGATAGTAAACTCTCATGACATCCTGGTTTGACTAGGACGTTTAAGCATCTTTCCCAACACGTATGGTTGCCTACTATTAAGTCTGATGCCGAGGATTATGTGAAAACCTGCACAACTTGTGCTGCCCACAAATTCCCTGATCCTTGCCCCCTGGTTGCTCCAACCATTGTCCATTCCCAAACAACCATGGACACACACAACAATGGACTTCATTGTGGACCTTCCTCCTTCTGATCACCATACAGTTATCTGGGTTGTGGTGGATAGTGATGTCGCGAACAGTTCGCTGGAGAACAGTCCCCGGCAATCTTAGCTTGTTCGCGTTCGCCGCGGCGGGCGAACATATGCGATGTTCGATCCGCCCCCTATTCATCATCATTGAGGAAACTTTGACCCTGTATCTCACAGTTTGCAGACACATTTGAGCCAATCAGCAGCAGACACTCCCTCCCAGACCCTCCCAGCTCCTGGGCAGCAGCCATTTTAGATTCATTATGATCCTGCATTCTTAGTGAGAGGAGGGTTAGTGCTGCTGCTGGTGATTTTATAGGGAAATTGATAGCTAGGCTAGTGTATTCCGTGTCCACTACAGTCCTGAAGGACTCATCTAATCTCTGCTGTAAGGACAGCACCCCAAAAAGCCATTTTTAGGGCTAGAACTTCAGCCCAAAAAGCCCTTTTTAGGGCTAGAACTTCAGTCGTTTTTTTTTTGTTTTGTTTTTTAATCTAATTGCATTTGCCTGCCTGTCAGCCTGTGTGTGAGGCTCACAGCATATACTGTGATTAATTGCTCTGTGCCACCACTGATATCTGGTGTAACATTAGTGTAAATTTAAAAAAAAAAAACTTTTACATCATTTTGCTAGTGTAATCTAATTTCATTTTCCATCAGGCCTGTGTGTCAGGCCCACAGCATATACTGTGATTAATTGCTCTGTGCCACCACTGATATCTGGTGTAACATTAGTGTAAATTTAAAAAAAAAAAACTTTTACATCAGTTTGCTAGTGTAATCTAATTTCATTTTCCATCAGGCCTGTATGTCAGGCCCACAGCATATACTGTGATTAATTGCTCTGTGCCACCACTCCTATCTGGTGTAACATTAGTGTAAATTTAAAAAAAAAAAAACTTTTACATCAGTTTGCTACTAGTGTAATCTAATTTCATTTTCCATCAGGCCTGTGTGTCAGGCCCACAGCATATACTGTGATTAATTGCTTGGTGCCACCACTGATATCTGGTGTAGGATTAGTGTAAATTTAAAAAAATAAAATAAACTTTTACATCAGTTTGCTAGTGTAATCTAATTTCATTTTCCATCAGGCCTGTGTGTCAGGCCCACAGCATATACTGTGATTAATTGCTCTGTGCCACCACTCCTATCTGGTGTAACATTAGTGTAAATTTAAAAAAAAAAAAAACTTTTACATCAGTTTGCTATTGTAATCTAATTTCATTTTCCATTAGGCCTGTGTGTCAGGCCCACAGCATATACTGTGATTAATTGCTCTGTGCCACCACTGATATCTGGTGTAACATTAGTGTAAATTTAAAAAAAAAAACTTTTACATCAGTTTGCTAGTGTAATCTAATTTCATTTTCCATCAGTCCTGTGTGCCAGGCCCACAGCATATACTGTGATTAATTGCTCTGTGCCACCACTCATATCTGGTGTAACATTAGGGTAAATTTAAAAAACAACAACTTTTACATCAGTTTGCTACTGTAATCTAATTTCATTTTCTATCAGGCCTGTGTGTCAGGCCCACAGCATATACTGTGCCTAATTGCTCTGTTTTCCACCACTCGTATCTGGTGTAACATTAGTGTAAATTTTTTTATAAAAAACTTTAACATCAGTCTGCTAGTGTAATCTAATTGCAGTTGCCAGGCCAGCCTGCCACTGCCAGCCTCAGTGCCACCACTCATATCTGGTGTAACATTAGTGTAAATTTAAAAAAAAAATGTTTTTACATCAGTCTGCTAGTGTTATTTAATTGTAGTTGCCAGGCCAGCCTGCCACTAGTGCCAGCCTGTGTGTCAGGCTTCCAGCATATACTGTGCCTACTTTCATCCTCAGTGCCACCACTCATATCTGTTGTAACATTAGTGTAACATTTTTTTTAAAAAAAACTTTTACATCAGTCTGCTAGTGTTATTTAATTGTAGTTGCCAGGCCAGCCTGCCACTAGTGCCAGCCTGTGTGTCAGGCTTCCAGTATATACTGTGCCTACTTCCATCCTCAGTGCAACCACTCCTATCTGTTGTAACATTAGTGTAAATTTTGTAAAAAAATTTTTTTACATCAGTCTGCTAGTGTTATTTAGTTTTAGTTGCCAGGCCAGCCTGCCACTAGTGCCAGCCTGTGTGTCAGGCTCCCAGTATATACTGTGCCTACTTCCATCCTCAGTGCCACCACTTCTATCTGTTGTAACATTAGTGTAATTTTTTTTTAAAAAAACCTTTACATCAGTCTGCTAGTGTTATTTAATTTTAGTTGCCAGGCCAGCCTGCCACTAGTGCCAGCCTGTGTGTCAGGCTCCCAGCATATACTGTGCCTACTTCCATCCTCAGTGCCACCACTCCTATCTGTTGTAACATTAGTGTAAATTTTTTAAAACATTTTTTTTACTTCAGTCTGCTAGTGTTATTTAATTGCAGTTGCCTGCCTGCCAGTGTGTGTGCCAGGCCTACTTTCCAAATAGTGCCACCAATCATATTTGTTATAATAGTAGTGTAAATATTTAAAAAAAAAAAAACTTTTTTGACTGTGAAACATCAGTCTGTTAGTGTAATGTAATTGAAGTTGCCTGCCTGCCAGTGTGTGTGCCAGACCCTCTTGCCAAGTTAGTGGCACCACTCATATTTGTTGTAACAGTAGTGTAAATATTTAAAATAAAAACTTTTTTGACTGTGAAACATCAGTCTGCTAGTGCAATCGAATTACAGTTGCCTGCCTGCCAGCCAGCGTGTGTGCCAGGCCCACTTGCCAACTAGTGCCACCAATTATATTTGTTAGAACAGTATTGTAAATATTTAAAAAAAAAAATTTTGACTGTGAAACATCATTCAGCTAGAGTAATCTAATTGCAGTTGCCTGCCTGCCTGCCAGCGTGTGTGCCAAGCCCACTTGCCAACTAGTGCCACCAACCATATTTGTTATAACAGTAGTGTAAATATTTTTTTTAAAAAAAAAATTGGACTGTGAAACATCAGTCTGCTATTGTAATCTTATTGCATTTGCCTGCCTGCCAGCGTGTGTGCCAGGCTCACTTGCCAAGTTAGTGGCACCACTCATATTTGTTGTAACAGTAGTTTAAATATTTAAAAAATAAACATTTTTGACTGTGAAACATCAGTCTGCTTTTTTGTGTCAGGCTCACAGCGTATACTGTGCCCACTTGCCCAGTGCCACCACTCATATCTTGTTTAATAGTAGTGTAAGTGTACATTTAAATAAAAAATAAACTTTTTGGATTGTGAAACATCAGTCTGCTTTTTTGTGTCAGGCTCACAGCGTATACTGTGCCCACTTGCCCAGTGCCACCACTCATATCTTGTTTAAAAGTAGTGTAAGTGTACATTTAAAAAAAATTAACTTTTTGGATTGTGAAACATCAGTCTGCTTTTTTGTGCCAGGCTCACAGCGTATACTGTGCCCACTTGCCCAGTGCCACCACTCATATCTTGTTTAATAGTAGTGTAAGTGTACATTTTAAAAAAAAAAACTTTTTGGATTGTGAAACATCAGTCTGCTTTTTTTGTGTCAGGCTCACAGCGTATACTGTGCCCACTTGCCCAGTGGCACCACTCATATTTTGTTTAATAGTAGTGTAAGTCTACATTTAAAAAAAAAAATGACAGGCAGAGGCAGGCCACCCCGCAGGTGCCGTCGTGGTTGTTGTGCTGTGATTCCCTTTGACCCTACAATAATGCACAGTGTTCAGAGGCCACGTGCCATGAATGAAAAAAGTTCTGAGGAGGACCTAGTTGAATGGCTAACACAGCACAACACCCACGACGGCACCTGCGGGGTGGCCTGCCTCTGCCTGTCATTTTTTTTTTAAATGTAGACTTACACTACTAAGTCTACATTTAAAAAAAATGACAGGCAGAGGCAGGCCACCCCGCAGGTGCCGTCGTGGTTGTTGTGCTGTGATTCCCTTTGACCCTACAATAATGCACAGTGTTCAGACTTACACTAGTGTACACTAGTGTAAGTCTACATTTAAAAAAAAAATGACAGGCAGAGGCAGGCCACCCCGCAGGTGCCGTCGTGGTTGTTGTGCTGTGATTCCCTTTGACCCTACAATAATGCACAGTGTTCAGAGGCCACGTGCCATGAACAAAAAAAGTTCTGAGGAGGACCTAGTTGAATGGCTAACACAGGACAACCAATCTTCTACAGCTTCCGCTCCTAACCTTGACGCACCATCCAACTCCAGCTTAGCTGCGGGCACCTCTCAAGTGACCAGTGCCACTCGCCCGCCTGCCGCCACCACCAACACTAGCACCACAGCCGCTTCACTTGATCTGTCAGAGGAGTTATTGACACATCAGTTGGAAGAAATGAGTGATGCGCAACCATCATTGACAGAGGATGTAGATAACAGTGATATGTCTCAGTCAGGCATCATTAAAGACATGGATGTACGGGGTGATGATGGTGATGTTGTACCCGCTGCTGCTTCCTTTGTTGATTTGTCAGATACAAGTGAAGCGGTTGATGATGATGCGTCCGTGGATGTCACGTGGGTGCCCCCGCTAGAAGAGAAGAAGAAGAGGGAGAAAGTTCAGATGGGGAGACAGAGAGGAGGAGGAAGAGATGAGTTGGAAGCAGGGGGCGGTCATTGCAAGGAGCTAGTGGCACAGTCAGACAGCATGCATCGGCAACCGGGGTCAGCCAGACAGCATGCCAATCAACACATGCTGTTGCCACCACCAGAATGCCGTCATCGCAGAGCTCAGCAGTGTGGCATTTTTTGTGTGTGTCTGCCTCTGACAACAGTGATGCCATTTGCAACCTGTGCCAAAAGAAACTGAGTCGTGGGAAGTCCAACACCCACCTAGGTACAACTGCTTTGCGAAGGCACATTGTCTCACATCACAAACGCCGATGGGATGAACACATGAGTAGAAGCAGCACACAAACTCAAAGCTGCAATCCTCCTCCTGGTCCAGCATCTTCAGCCATGTCAACCACTGCTGTCCTCCTTGCCCCCTCTCAACCATCCGCCACTCAGTCTCTCTTACGTAGCAGTTCCTGGTCATCTGCCCACAGTCAGGTGTCTGTCAAGGACATGTTTGAGTGTAAGAAGCCAATTTCCCAAAGTCACCCCCTTGCCCGGCGTCTGACAGCTGGCTTGTCTGAACTCTTAGCCCGCCAGCTTTTACCATACAAGCTGGTGGAGTTTGAGGCGTTCAAAAAATGCGTATCTATTGGGACACCACAGTGGAAGGTACCCGGCTGAAATTTCTTTTCTAAAAAGGCAATCCCCAACCTGTACTCGATTGTGCGAAAGGAAGTAATGGCATGTCTGGCACACAGCGTTGGGGCAAGGGTCCATCTGACCACTGATAGCTGGTCTGCAAAGCATGGTCAGGGCAGGTATATCACCTACACTGCGCATTGGGTAAACCTGCTGACGGCTGACAAGCATGGAATGCGTGGCTCTGAAGAGGAGTTGGTGACACCGCCACGACTTGCAGGCAGGCCTGCTGCTACCTCCTCTACTACTCCTACTCCATCCTCTTCCATAACCTCTTCCTCGGCTGAGTCCTCTTCTGCTGCTGCATCTTGCTCCACATCAACGGCACCCCCCAGCTCCCCAGGTACTATTCAACATCCCGGATATGGCAGTGTCACGCCGTCTTGGGGTTGACTTGCCTGAAAGCCGAGAGTCACACTGCACCAGCACTCCTGTCTGCCCTGAACGCACAGGTGGATCAGTGGCTGACTCTGCACCAACTGGAGATTGGCAAAGTTGTTTCTGACAATGGAAGTAATTTGGTGGCGGCATTGAAATTGGGCAAGTTGACACATGTGCCGTGCATGGCACATGTGTGTAATCTGATTGTACAACGCTTTGTGCATAAGTACCCAGGCTTACAGGATGTCCTGAAGCAAGCCAGAAAGGTGTGTGGCCATTTCAGGCGTTTCTACACGGCCATGGTGCACTTGTCCGATATCCAGCGTCGAAACAACTTGCCAGTGAGGCGCTTGATTTGCGACAGCCCGACACGTTGGAATTCAACACTCCTAATGTTCAACCGCATGCTACAACAAGAAAAAGCTGTTAACGAGTATTTGTATGACCAGGGAGCTAGGACAGCCTCTGGGGAGCTGGGGAATTTTTTTGCCACGTTACTGGACGCTCATGCGCAATGCCTGTAGGCTTATGCGTCCTTTTGAGGAGGTGATAAACCTAGTCAGTCACACCGAAGGCACCATCAGAGACATCATACACTTTGTTTTCTTCCTGGAGCGTGCCCTGCGAAGAGTGCTGGATCAGGCCGTAGATGAATGTGAAGAGGAAGAGGAAGAGTTGTGGTCTCCATCACCACCAGAAACAGCCTTATCAGCATCACTTGCTGGACCAGCGGCAACGCAGGAAGAGGATTGTGAGGAAGAGGAGTCAGAGGAGGAATGTGGCTTTGAGGAGGAGGAGGAAGACCAAGCACAACAGGCATCCCAGGGTGCTCGTTGTTGTCACCTATCTGGTACCCGTGGTGTTGTACGTGGCTGGGGTGAAGAAGATACCTTCAGTGAGATCAGTGAGGATGAGGAACGGGACATGATTAGCTCAGTATCCAACCTTGTGCAAATGGGGTCTTTCATGCTGTCGTGCCTGTTGAGGGACCCTCGTATAAAAAAGCTGAAGGAGAACGACCTGTACTGGGTGTCCACACTACTAGACCCCCGGTATAAGCATAAAGTTGCTGAAATGTTACTGAATTCACGCAAGTCGCAAAAGATGGAGCAGTTTAAAAATAAATTAAAAAGTATGCTTTACACAGCATATAAGGATGATGTCACAGCACAACAGGAATCTAACAGGGGAAGAGATGAAAGTAATCCTCCTCCTCCTCCCACGACCACGCCGGCAAGGACAGGATGCTTTCCAGACGTGTTGTTGATGGAGGACATGCGGACCTTTTAACTCCTATGCATCATCACAGCCCTTTGGGATCCAGCCTCAGAGAAAGACTCAACCGACAGGTAGCAGACGACCTAGCATTAACTGCAGATCTTGACACTCTGAGGAGCGATGGACCCCTTGACTACTGGGTGTGCAGGCTTGACCTGTGGCCTGAGCTATCCCAATTTGCAATCGAACTTCTGGCCTGCCCCGCTTCAAGTGTCCTGTCAGAAAGGACCTTCAGTGCAGCCGGAGGTATTGTCACTGAGAAGAGAAGTCGCCTAGGTCAAAAAAGTCTTGTTTATCTCACCTTTATTAAAATGAATGAGGGATGGATCCCGAAGGGACTGACATTGTGCGATACATTAGAGTAAAAAAAGGCCTGATGAGATGAGCTGCCTTGGGTTACAAATGGTACACACGCTGCTGTATTTTATCTTCGAATGGCGGATGACTTGCGTGACTTACCAGCCAACAACTAGGGTTCAAGCCACAATGTTTTAGGGCACTTTCTAACTGTCAAACAAACATCAATTTTTCAGGCCGCTGCTACAGCAGCGGCTGCAACAATACCTAATTTTTCATGCAGTTTTCATGCCTAATCTTTCTGGCCTCTGGTGCTGCACTGTGGCTACAAAACCCAAACCAAAAAAAGGCACATAACAGTGATTAAACTGTTAAGAATAGTACTACTTAACACACCACTCATATCTATTTGAAGTGGGAGGACCAACCAAGCATCTTTTTCCATCTCCCGGTTCCTAAAAATTATCTCCGGGTTCCTAAAATCGATGCCATACCTGTACTCTATTGTGCAAAAGGATGGCATATGTGGTGTTTCATGCTGTTGTGCCTGTTGAGGGTCGGGGACCCTCGTATAAAAAGGCTGAAGGAGAACGACCTGTACTGGGTGTCCAAGCATCTTTTTCCATCTCCCGGTTCCTAAAAATTATCTCCGGGTTCTTAAAATCGATGCCATATCTGTACTGGATTGTTCAAAAGGATGGCATATGTGGTGTTTCATGCTGTTGTTTCTGTTAAGGGTCGGATACCCTCGTATAAAAAGGCTGAAGGAGAAAGAACTGTACTGGGTGTCCAAGCATCTTTTTCCATCTTCCGGTTCCTAAAAATTATCTCCGGGTTCCTAAAATCGATGCCATACCTGTACTCGATTGTGCAAAAGGATGGCATATGTGGTATTTCATGCTGTTGTGCCTGTTGAGGGTCGGGGACCCAAGTATAAAAAGGCTGAAGGAGAACGACCTGTACTGGGTGTCCAAGCATCTTTTTTCATCTCCCAGTTCCTAAAAATTATCGCCGGGTTCCTAAAATCGATGCCATACCTGTACTCGATTGTGCAAAAGGATGGCATATGTGGTGTTTCATGCTGTTGTTTCTGTTGAGGGTCGGGGGCCCTCGTATAAAAAGGCTGAAGGAGAACAACCTGTACTGGGTGTCCAAGCATCTTTTTCCATCTCCCGGTTCCTAAAAATTATCTCTGGGTTCCTAAAATCGATGCCATACTTGTACTCGATTGTGCAAAAGGATGGCATATGTGGTGTTTCATGCTGTTGTGCCTGTTGAGGGTCGGGGACCCAAGTATAAAAAGGCTGAAGGAGAACGACCTGTACTGGGTGTCCAAGCATCTTTTTCCATCTCCCGGTTCCTAAAAATTATCTCCGGGTTCCTAAAATCGATGCCATACCTGTACTCTATTGTGCAAAAGGATGGCATATGTGGTATTTCATGCTGTTGTGCCTGTTGAGGGTCGGGGACACAAGTATAAAAAGGCTGAAGGAGAACGACCTGCACTGGGTGTCCAAGCATCTTTTTCCATCTCCCGGTTCCTAAAAATTATCTCCGGGTTCCTAAAATCGATGCCATACCTGTACTCGATTGTGCAAAAGGATGGCATATGTGGTATTTCATGCTGTTGTGCCTGTTGAGGGTCGGGGACCCAAGTATAAAAAGGCTGAAGGAGAACGACCTGTACTGGGTGTCCAAGCATCTTTTTCCATCTCCTGGTTCCTAAAAATTATCTCCGGGTTCTTAAAATCGATGCCATACCTGTACTCTATTGTGCAAAAGGATGGCATATGTGGTATTTCATGCTGTTGTGCCTGTTGAGAGTCGGGGACCCAAGTATAAAAAGGCTGAAGGAGAACGACCTGTACTGGGTGTCCAATCATCTTTTTCCATTTCCCGGATGTAGCGGTACTCCACTAGGGGGTCTCCCTTCCTCTGTCCAAACCCAGGGGTGGCCACTGGATAGTGGGACTAGAGATATAGTTGCTGAGACCGGGGTCAAGCCAGCGGGTGTATCTCCCCCAGCTGGGCTGGTCTCAGTGGACTCCCAGTTATGTAGCGTCCTCTCTGCCCTGCAGCTCTTTCTTGGCAGGTATCGTCCCCTCTGCCTGTCTGCTTCTAGGCAGGAATAAATCCCCCTGCCAGGCTGCTTCTTGGCAGGAATAGCTCCCTATACCTCCAAATAGTGGGACCAGGGCTATCATGGCTGAGACCAGGGTCAAGCCAGCGGCTGTATCTCCCCCAGCTGGGCTGGTCTCAGTGGGCTCCCAGGCAGGTAGCGTCCCCTCTGCCTGTCTGCTTCTAGGTAGGAATAGATCCCTCTGCCTCACTGCACACTTCCAGCAGGTAGCGTGCCCTCTGGTTTCTTATAGGCAGGAATCGATCCCTCTGCCTTGCTGCTCCTTTCAGGCAGGCCAGCTCTTTGCATACAGGCCCACAGACTCTGTAACAGAATGCAGGGTCAGAATCTCAAAACTGGTATACCTGAAAGAATCAGACAGCACAAAAAGGCAATCCCAGACCCCAACCTGTACTCGATTGTGCAAAAGGAAGTAACCTTACCATGGGTTTTATTGTTATACTCTGTCAGGGAAATTATATAACTATCAATCGTATCAATCAAATATATATTGCATCTATTGATCTCTGTAATTTGTATCTATCAAATGTATATTGCATCTTTAGATCTATGTAATTTGTATCTATCAAATGTATATTGCATCTATTGATGTAATTCGTACCTATCAAATGTATATTGCATCTTTTGATCCATGTAATTCGTATCTATCCAATGTATATTGCATCTTTTGATCTCTGTAATTCGTATCGATCAAATGTATATTGCATCTTTTGATCTATGTTATTCGTACCTATCAAATGTATATTGCATCTATTGATCTACGTAATCTATGGATCTATCTATCAAATCTATCGATCTCGTGGCCGGACTGTTTTGTGACAGCAACTTGTGTTTCGGCCAAATTTGAAGAAGGAGGACAGACCAAGCATCTTCTTCCATCTCTCTGTTCCGAAAATCAAGGCCATATAGACCTCCCCCGATAGGGGGAGTAACAGGTATTAAACTGCTAAGAATAGTACTACTTAGTGCTTAACACACCACAGGTCCCAGACCGCATGTTTTATTGTTATACTCTGTCAGGGAAATTATATAGCTATCAATCGTATCAATCAAATATATATTGCATCTATTGATCTCTGTAATTCGTATCGATCAAATGTATATTGCATCTTTTGATCTATGTAATTCGTACCTATCAAATGTATATTGCATCTTTTGATCTGCCTTGCTGCTCCTTTCAGGCAGGCCAGCTATTTTCATAGAGGCCCACAGACTCTGTAACAGATCTCTCTTGCAGGGAGAGGTGCAGCCAGAATGCAGGGTCAGAACCTCTGCAACTGGTATACTCGATTGTGCAAAAGGAAGTAACCTTACCATGGGTCCCAGTCCGCATGTTTTATTGTTATACTCTGTCAGGGAAATTATATAACTATTAATCGTATCAATCAAATATATATTGCATTTATTGATCTCTGTAATTCGTATCGATCAAATGTATATTGCATCTTTTGATCTATGTTATTCATACCTATCAAATATATATTGCATCTTTTGATCTGCCTTGCTGATCCTTTCAGGCAGGCCAGCTCTTTGCATAGAGGCCCACAGACTCTGTAACAGATCTCTCTTGCAGGGAGAGGTGCAGCCAGAATGCAGGGTCAGAACCTCTGCAACTGGTATACTTGATTGTGCAAAAAAGAAGTAACCTTACCATGGGTCCTAGACCACATGTTTTATTGTTATACTCTGTCAGGGAAATTATATAACTATCAATCGTATCAATCAAATATATATTGCATCTATTGATCTCTGTAATTCTTATCGATCAAATGTATATTGCATCTTTTGATCTATGTTATTCGTACCTATCAAATGTATATTGCATCTTTTGATCTGCCTTGCTGCTCCTTTCAGGCAGGCCAGCTTTTTGCATAGAGGCCCACAGACTCTGTAACAGATCTCTCTTGCAGGGAGAGGTGCAGCCAGAATGCAGGGTCAGAACCTCTGCAACTGGTATACTCGATTGTGCAAAAGGAAGTAACCTTACAATGGGTCCCAGCCCGCATGTTTTATTGTTATACTCTGTCAGGGAAATTATATAACTATCAATCGTATCAATCAAATATATATTGCATCTATTGATCTCTGTAATTCATATCGATCAAATGTATATTGCATCTTTTGATCTATGTTATTCTTACCTATCAAATGTATATTGCATCTTTTGATCTGCCTTGTTGCTCCTTTCAGGCAGGCCAGCTCTTTGCATAGAGGCCCACAGACTCTGTAACAGATCTCTCTTGCAGGGAGAGGTGCAGCCAGAATGCAGGGTCAGAACCTCTGCAACTGGTATACTCGATTGTGCAAAAGGAAGTAACCTTCCCATGGGTCCCAGAACGCACGTCTTTGTAATTCTCTGACTGGGAAATTATATATCTTTCAAATTAGCTATTTATCTATCAAATCTATCTAACTATCAATCGTATCTATCAAATGTATATTGCATCTATTGATCTATGCAATTCGTATCTATCAAATGTATATTGCATCTATTGCTCTATGCAATTCGTATCTATCAAATGTATATTGCATCTATTGATCTATGGAATTCGTTTCTATGAAATGTATATTGCATCTATTGATCTATGCAATTCGTATCTATCAAATGTATATTGCATGTATTGATCTATGGAATTTGTATCTATCAAATGTATATTGCATCTATTGATCTATGTAATTCATATCTATCAAATGTATATTGCATCTTTTGATCTATGTAATTCGTATCTATCAAATGTATATTGCATCTATTGATGTAATTCGTATCTATCAAATGTATATTGCATCTATTGATCTATGTAATTCATATCTATCAAATGTATATTGCATCTTTTGATCCATGTAATTTGTATCTATCAAATGTATATTGCATCTTTTTATCTATGTAATTCGTATCTGTCAAATGTAAATTGCATCTTTTGATCTATGTAATTCGTATCTATCAAATGTATATTGCATCTTTTGATCTATGTAATTGGTATCTATCAAATGTATATTGCATCTATTGATCTATGTAATCTATGTATCTATCTATCAAATCTATCGATCTCGTGGTTGTGCAAATGGACTGTTTGCGGTTGTTTGCGGTGCATTAAACAGGGAGTTTGGTCTGTCACTGTGAAGCGGGTGTAAGCCTTACACTACCTGATCGATACAACATCATAACTGATGTTTAAAAGCATGTTATTCAAAACAATTTAGGAATGTTAGGTGATTTATGCCCTTTATGGCTTAAAACCAGACTCTGCATCAACTATGTAATTTTCCATGGGAGTTTTGCCATGGATCCCCCTCCGGCATGCCACAGTCCAGGTGTTAGTCCCCTTGAAACAACTTTTCCATCACTATTGCGGCCAGAAAGAGTCCCTGTGGGTTTTAAAATTTGCCTGCCTATTGAAGTCAATGGCGGTTCGCCCGGTTCGCAAAAATTTGCCGAAGTTCGCGTTCACTGTTCGCGAACGCAAAGTTTTAGGTTCGCAACATCACTAGTGGTGGATCGCTTTTCCAGACTGGCTCATTTTGTACCCCTAACCAAACTGCCTTCTGTCCAAGAATTATCATCTCTTTTTCTCTTGCATGTGGTACGGCTTCATGGCATTCCTGTGAATATTGTTTCCGACAGAGGTCCACAGTTCATCTCTACCTTTTGGAAAGCCTTTTGTAAGTTGATTGGAACCACTGTTTCCTTGTCTTCTGGCTACCATCCTCAGACCAATGGACTAACTGAGAGAGTAAACCAGGATCTTGAAGCCTACCTTAGAGCTTTTGTCAACGCTCACCATACTAACTGGTCTGAGTTGTTACCCCTAGCTGAGCTGGCAAGAAACACTCATTGGCACTCTTCTCTTAGATGTTCTCCATTTCAAGTCACAGCAGGGTATCAACCTCATGTCTTCCCTCTTTCTGCTCATTCCACTGGGGTTCCTGCTGCAGACCAACATGTCACTGGACTCACCACTCATTGGCAATATACTCACTCTCAGCTACGTTCAGCTGTTTCTAGATTTAAAAAGTTTACTGATCGTCAAAGAATTTCTGTACGTGCCATCCCAGTGGGTGAATGTGTTTGGGTCTCTACTCGACATATTTGTCTACGTCAACCCTGTCAAAAATTGGGGCCTAGGTTTATCGGCCTTTACAAGGTCCTGAAAAGATTGTCTCCTGTTACCTACAAAGTGGCCTTACCCAAAACCCTGCACATACATCCAGTCTTCCACATCTCTCTACTTAAACCTTACATCAAGAATAGATATACCCGGCTCCAAGCTCTTCCTCCTCCGCTCTTGGTTCATGGTGACCCTAAATATGAAGTAGCTAAGATCCTGGACTCCAGATACAGGCGCAGACAACTGCAGTATCTGATACACTGGAAGGGTTACTCTGTGGCGGATCGTTCCTGGGTTCCTGCCCGTGATGTGCATGCTCCATCTTTGGTCTCCAGGTTCCATGCTGCTCATCTATTGAGGCCGGCTTTGGTTCCCGGAGGGAACCCTTGAGAAGAGGGCTATGTCACACTGCGCCGCTCTAGCTGTTGCTAGGGGCGCGGCGGCTCCTTCCCTGCTCGTTTCCAGGGGCTGTGTCGGGTCCGGATGCGTGCGGTGCTGACGTCATCGCTGCACGCTCCTCTCTCTCAGATGCAGTCTGGATTCCTCTGGCGTGAATCCTGTGCCTATGTAAGTCGCTCAATAATGATCTATCACTGCCCAAGTATAGGTGTTACTTTGTGTGCCCAAGTATAGGTGTTACTTTGGGTGTGATAGATCATTACTACAGTATTGCCTTAATGTGGCTGAACTCTGTTTGTCTGACTACTCTGCCTGTTTAACCTCAAAATTGCTGGATTGATATACTGCTGCTGAACCCTGACTGTCTGATTACTCTGCCTGTTTAACCCCTGTTGTTCTGGATTGCCTCTTTGTTGCCGAACCCTCCTTTTCTGACCATTCTAGTGGTGTGTCCTTGGACTGCTTTACCATTGCCAAACCCTGCCTGTCTAACCATTCTAGTGGTTTGCCCGTGGACTGCTTAACTGTTGCCAAATCCTTCCTGTCTGACCATTCTAGTGATTTGCCTTGGACTGCTTTACTGTTGCCAAACCCTGCCTGCCTGCCTGACCATTCTAGTGGTGTGCCCTTGGACTGCTTTACCATTGCCAAACCCTGCCTGCCTGACCATTCTAGTGGTGTGCCCTTGGACTGCTTTACCATTGTCAAACCCTGCCTGTCTGACCATTCTAGTGATTTGCCCTTGGACTGCTTTACTGTTGCCAAATCCTTACTGTCTGACCATTCTAGTAATTTGCCTTGGACTGCTCTGCCATTTCCGCTGGGGACTGTCCTGCCTGTGGTAAGTGCCGCCCTCCTCATCTTACTAACTTTCTCTGCTCTGGGATATTCCCTATCATTCCGGCTCAACGCAAGGATAACAAGACTACTGGCCGAGTTTGGTTTGATAGAGGAGTGTCCCACGAGCATTACAGCCAGTGTATTTTAACATTGGCTTGCCATTCATATCAGGTAGTGTTTATGTCATGTTGTCATAATCATTACCTGATATGTGGTTATTACTGAATCTCCCCAGTAATAGCCCCATTACAGTTAATCCCAGGTCGCACTGGGATCCGCTGTCATATGGACGAAATGGGAGAAATAACGTATATATTATACAATCACTCCATAAACACATACCAAATACAATGCATATAACATTTGAGGAAAATATGCTAATAAAATAGTTTTTTACCATTTGTCAATTACAAAAAAAGTCCCCGGATTTCATTTTAAAATTCTGGTCACCTTATGCTACATGCACACCTGCCCCCTCATCTGCCCTGTCCTCCTGACCTGGAGTGCTGTGAGTGCTGTGTGTGTGTGTGTGTGCAGGTGCCCCTGTCCCTTTAAGACAGAGCATCCCTTTAAGGCTGGGTGCGTTGCTTGTGGGCGCATACTATTATCACTCCCTTTAAGTTTGTGTGTGTCTGCCATTTAAGACCGTGCATGTGGTGTGACTTTACCTACTAAAGGTTGTGTGTGCCTGCCCCTTTAAGACTGTGTATGCGGGTGTCAAGCTGCCCTTTAAGGTTGCACTGTGTGAACATTACTGTGATCTGTCCCTTTAAGACTGTGTATGTGGTGCTAGTTGATCCTTTAAAGGCTGTGATGCTCTGTGTGTATGTGTGTGCATGTGCCCCTGTCCCTTTAAGACAGAGGGTCCCTTTAAGGCTGTGTGTGCATTGCATGCAAATGCATACTGTTATTGCTCCCTTTAAGACTGTAGGTGTGGTGTGAGTTTACCCACTAAAGGTTTGTGCCTGCCTCTTTAAGACTGTGAGCATGCGGCGAGCTGCCCTAAGGCTGCACTTGGTGTGCATGGTGTGAGCTGTTCCTTTAATGCTGTGTGTGTGTGTGTGTGTGTGTGCGGTGCAAGTTGCCCCATTAAAGGCTGTGAGTGCTGTGTGTGTGCAGTAGGGGTGATGAAAATAATCGTAATTGTGATGCATTGCGATGCAGCCGTTAATGATGCTGCATCGATGCAGTGCAGATCCAAATCGATTCAGGGTCAGTGAGATCATTGCAACAATCACGTGACCCTGCCTCCAGGACCAACACCACTTTTCTGTTCATATGTCCAACCAGGCAGCTCATCCAAGTGAGCCCAGGATGCAATAAGGTTGTGTAGGTACCCGCTATAGAACCAATACACAGGCACACATAGCAGCCAGTGATATTCAGTATGCCGCAATAAGACCTCAGGTTGGTGGTCGGGTAAAACACAGGCACACACATAGCAATCAGTGGTCTGCCTCCCTCACAAGCCAGTGCTGCTGTTCCGTGAAGAAATCACCACGCCCTCCACTGATCTCTATGCACAGCTGTGAAACTCACGATAGTCTACTCACTCACATACTGTTTAATCTTTGGCTGTTCTTCCTCCCACCGCACTGTTATAAATAAGAAACTTCAACTCCCTCTGTCCTCAAACTGAGTCATGAATGAGTTGAACTTGCAAAAATATTTCTCTTTCTCTTGTAAGGTGTATCCAGTCCACGGATCATCCATTACTTGTGGGATATTCTCCTCTCCAACAGGGAGCTGCAAGAGGATCACCCACAGCAGAGCTGTCTATATAGCTCCTCCCCCAACTGCCACACCCCAGTCATTCTCTTGCAGCTCTCGACATGGGTAGTTGCTAGAGAGATGTGGTGCATTAATGTAGTTAATCTTCAATCAAAAGTTTATTATTTTCAAATGGTACCGGAGTTGTACTATTTTAGCCTCAGGCAGAAAGTTGAAGAAGAGTCTGCCTGAGGTTTTTGATGATCTTAGCAGTTTGTAACTAAGATCCACTGCTGTTCTCACACATAACTGAAGAGATGAGTAACTTCAGCTGGGGGAATAGTGTGCAGGGTCTCCTGCTCTGAGGTATGTGCAGTTAAAAAAATTTCTAGAGAGAGGATAAGCTAGAAAATGCTGACAGTACCTGATTTATTTCAGGTAAGCCTGATTACAGTGATTTAATAACGACTGGTATCATGCTTGCTGTAAAGGGTAATATTTTTGTTATTTACTCTCATTACTGAATAGATAAAACGTTTGCTTGATGTATATAAACGTTTATTACAAATGGTGATAAAACTTTATTCTGGGGCCCGGTTTTTCCACATGGCTGACTAGATTTTGCCTAGGGATAGTTTTTTATGGCCCTCTCACTGTGAGTACAGGTTGGGAGGGGCCTAATTTCAGGCCTAAATCGTGCAGTAGTTTTTGCAGCTTGAGACTTCCAGCTTCCCTGAAGGAGTCCCCTGAACATATAGGACCTCTCTAAAGGGTTTTTGTGCCTTCCAAAGTCGTTGTATGGGCAGGTAGGGCCACAGTAGAGCTGTGGCAGTTGGTTGTGACTGTTTAAAAATGTTTATATTGTTTTTTTGATCCGGTTTTGAAACTAAGGGGTTAATCATCCATTTGCAAGTGGGTGCAATGCTCTTTCAGCCTATTATACACACTGTAAAAATTTCGTAAAATTTACTGCTTTTTTCACTGTTTTGCAGTTTCTGTGATTGTTTTTTTCTCTTAAAGGCACAGTACCGTTTTTATTTTTTGCTTGTTCACAGTTATTAAAGTGTTTTACAAGCTTGCTGGTCTCAATACTAGTCTGTTTAAACATGTCTGACATAGAGGAAACTCATTGTTCATTATGTTTAGAAGCCATTGTGGAACCCCCTCTTAGAATGTGTACCAAATGCACTGATTTTACTATAAGCTATAAAGATCATATTCTGGCTTTAAAAGATTTATCACCAGAGGAAACTGACAAGGGGGAAGTTATGCCGACTAACTCTCCCCACATGTCAGAACCTGTGACTCAAGCTCAAGGGACGCTCGCTCTAGAGGCGCCAAATACATCTAGCGCGCCCATAGCGTTTACCTTACAAGACATGGCGGCAGTTATGGATCATACCCTTACAGCGGTATTGTCCAAACTACCAGGGTTACAAGGAAAGCGAGACAGCTCTGGGACTAGGAAAAATACAGAGCACTCTGACGCTTTAGTAGCTATGTCTGATATTCCCTCACAATATGCAGAAGCTGAGGAAGGAGAGCTTCTATCTGTGGGTGATTTTTCTGACTGATTCTGATATGTCTACATTTAAATTTAAGCTTGAACACCTCCGTGTGTTTCTCAGGGAGGTTTAAGCTGCTCTGAATGACTGTGACACCATTATGGTCCCAGAGAAATTGTGTAGATTGGATAAATACTATGCAGTGCCTGTTTACACTGATTTTTCCAATACCTAAGAGGTTTTCAGAAATTATTACTAAGGAATGGGATAGACCAGGTGTACTGTTCTCTCCCCCTCCTGTTTTTAAAAAGATGTTTCCCATAGATGCGGCTACACGGGACTTATGACAAACGGTCCCTAAGGTGGAGGGAGCAGTCTCTACCCTAGCAAAGCGTACAACTATCCCAGTCGAGGACAGTTGTGCTTTCCTAGATCCAATGGATAAAAAGTTAGAGGGTTACCTTAAGAAAATGTTTATTCAACAGGGTTTTATTCTCCAGCCTCTTGCATGCATTGCCCCTGTCACTGCTGCTGCGGCCTTCTGGTTTGAGTCTCTGGAAAAGGCTCTACAGGGAGAAACCCCATTGGATGATATACTTGACAAGCTTAAAGCTCTTAAGCTAGCCAATTCATTTGTTTCTGACGCCGTTGTTCATTTAACCAAACTAACGGCTAAGAACTCAGGTTTTGCTATTCAAGCGCGTAGGGGGTTATGGCTTAAATCCTGGTCAGCTGACGTTACTTCAAAGTCTAAGCTTCTCAATATTCCCTACAAGGGACAGACCCTATTCGGGCCCGGACTGAAGGAGATCATTTCTGATATTACTGGAGGAAAAGGTCACGCCCTTCCTCAGGATAGGTCTAACAAATTAAGGACCAAACAGACTAATTTTCGTGCCTTTCAAAACTTCAAGACTGGCGCAGCATCAACTTCCTCTAATACTAAACAAGAGGGAAATTTTGCCCAGTCCAAGCCGGTCTGGAGACCTAACCAGGCTTGGAACAAAGGAAGGCAGGCCAAAAAGCCTGTTGCTGCCTCTAAGACAGCATGAAGGATTAGCCCCCGATCCGGTAACGGATCTAGTAGGGGGCATACTTTCTCTCTTCGCCCATTCTTGGGCAAAAGATGTCCAGGATCCCTGGGTGTTGGAAATTGTGTCCCAGGGGTATCTTCTGGACTTCAAAGCTTCTTCCCCAAAAGGAAG
Organism: Bombina bombina; assembly: GCF_027579735.1. Classification (NCBI taxonomy): domain Eukaryota; kingdom Metazoa; phylum Chordata; class Amphibia; order Anura; family Bombinatoridae; genus Bombina; species Bombina bombina. Next base: position 844,731,113 of record NC_069500.1, on the reverse strand, counting down.
ATTTCACCTCTCACAATTATCTGCAAACCAGATAAAGAAAGAGGCATTCTTACATTGTGTTCAAGACCTCCTAGTTATGGGAGTGATCCACCCAGTTCCAAGGGAGGAACAGGGGCAAGGATTCTATTCAAATCTGTTTGTGGTTCCAAAGAAAGAGGGAACCTTCAGACCAATCTTAGATCTCAAGAGCCTAAACAAATTTCTCAGGGTCCCATCCTTCAAAATGGAGACTATTCGAACCATCCTACCTATGATCCAGGAGGGTCAATATATGACTACCATGGACTTAAAGGATGCTTATCTTCACATTCCGATACACAGAGATCATCATCGGTTTCTCAGGTTCGCCTTCCTAGACAGGCATTACCAGTTTGTAGCTCTTCCCTTCGGGTTAGCTACAGCACCAAGAATCTTTACAAAGGTTCTGGGGTGACTTCTGGCGGTCCTAAGGCCGCGGGGTATAGCAGTAGCCCCTTACCTAGACGACATTCTGATACAGGCGTCGAATTTTCAAATTGCCAAGTCACATACGGATATTGTTCTGGCATTTCTGAGGTCTCATGGGTGGAAAGTGAACGAAGAAAAGAGTTCTCTGTCCCCTCTCACAAGAGTTTCCTTCCTGGGAACTCTGATAGATTCTGTAGAAATGAAGATTTACCTGACAGAGGCCAGGTTGTTAAAACTTTTAAATTCCTGCCGTGTTCTTTATTCTACTTCTCGCCCTTCAGTGGCTCAGTGTATGGAAGTAATCGGCTTAATGGTAGCGGCAATGGACATAGTGCCTTTTGCCCGCCTACATCTCAGAACGCTGCAACTCTGCATGCTCAGTCAGTGGAATGGGGATTACACAGATTTGTCCCCTCTACTAAATCTGGATCAAGAGACCAGGGATTCTCTTCTCTGGTGGCTATCTCAGGTCCATCTGTCCAAAGGTATGACCTTCCACAGGCCAGATTGGACAATAGTAACAACAGATTCCAGCCTTCTGGGCTGGGGTGCAGTCTGGAACTCCCTGAAGGCTCAGGGATCATGGACTCAGGAAGAGGCACTCCTTCCGATAAACTTTCTGGAACTAAGAGCGATATTCAATGCTCTTCAGGCTTGGCCTCAGCTAGCTGCAGTCAGGTTCATCAGATTTCAGTCGGACAACATCACGACTGTAGCTTACATCAACCATCAAGGGGGAACAAGGAGTTCCCTAGCAATGTTGGAGGTTTCAAAGATAATTCTATGGGCAGAGATTTACTCTTGCCATCTATCAGCTATCCATATCCCAGGAGTAGAGAACTGGGAGGTAGATTTTCTAAGTCGACAAACTTTTCATCCGGGGGAGTGGGAGCTCCATCCGGAGGTGTTGGCACAGTTGATTCAACTTTGGGGAAAACCAGAACTGGATCTCATGGCGTCTCGTCAGAACGCCAAGCTTCCTTGTTATGGATCCAGGTCCAGGGATCCCAAGGCAGCACTGATAGATGCTCTAGCAGCGCCTTGGTCCTTCAACCTGGCTTATGTGTTTCCACTGTTTCCTCTGCTCCCTCGTCTGATTGCCAAGATCAAGCAGAAGAGAGCTTTGGTGATTTTGATAGCACCTGCATGGCCACGCAGGACTTGGTATGCAGATCTGGTGGACATGTCATCCTTTCCACCATGGACTCTGCCGCTGAGACAGGACCTTCTACTTCAGGGTCCTTTCAACCATCCAAATCTGATTTCTCTGCATCTGACTGCTTGGAGATTGAATGCTTGATTTTATCAAAGCGTGGTTTCTCTGAGTCGGTCATTGATACCTTAATACAGGCGCGAAAGCCTGTCACCAGGAAAATCTATCATAAGATATGGTGTAAATATCTTCATCGGTGTGAATCCAAGGGTTACTCATGGAATAAAGTCAGGATTCCTAGGATATTATCCTTTCTCCAAGAAGGATTGGAGAAGGGCTTATCAACTAGTTCCTTAAAGGGACAGATTTCTGCTCTGTCTATCCTTTTGCACAAACGTCTGGCTGAGGTTCCAGATGTTCAGGCATTTTGTCAGGCTCTGGTTAGAATCAAGCCTGTGTTTAAACCTGTTGCTCCACCATGGAGTTTAAATTTAGTTCTTAAAGTTCTTCAAGGGGTTCCGTTTGAACCTTTGCATTCCATAGATATTAAGCTCTTATCTTGGAAAGTTCTGTTTTTAGTAACTATCTCCTCAGCTCGAAGAGTTTTGGAGTTATCTGCTTTACAATGTGATTCCCCTTATCTCATTTTCCATGCAGATAAGGTAGTGTTACGTACCAAACCTGGTTTTCTACCTAAGGTGGTATCTAATAAGAATATCAATCAGGAGATTGTTGTTCCGTCACAGTGTCCTAATCCTTCTTCAAAGAAGGAACGTCTATTACACAATCTTGACGTGGCTTGTGCTTTAAAGTTTTATTTACAAGCTACTAAATATTTTCGTCAAACATCTGCATTGTTTGTTGTCTACTCTGGACAGAGGAGAGGCCAAAAGGCTTCGGCAACTTCTCTCTATTTTTGGGTAAGAAGTATAATCCGCTTAGCTTATGAGACTGCTGGCCAGCAGCCTCCTGAAAGAATTATGGCTCATTCTACTAGAGCGGTAGCTTCCACATGGGTTTTTAAGAATGAGGCTTCTGTTGAACAGATTTGTAAGGCGGCGACTTGGTCTTCGCTTCATACTTTTTCTAAATTCTACAAATTTGATACTTTTGCTTCTTCTGAGGCTATTTTTGGGAGAAAGGTCTTACAGGCAGTGGTGCCTTCCGTTTAAGCGCCTGCCTTGTCCCTCCCTTCATCCGTGTCCTACAGCTTTGATATTGGTATCCCACAAGTAATGGATGATCCATTGACTGGATACACCTTACAAGACAAAACATAATTTATGCTTACCTGATAAATTTATTTCTCATGTGGTGTATCCAGTCCACGGCCCGCCCTGTCATTTCAAGGCAGGTGTTTTTTATTTTTAAACTACAGTCACCACTGCACCCTATAGTTTCTCCTTTCTCTTGCTTGTCTTCGGTCGAATGACTGGGGAGTGGCAGTTGGGGGAGGAGCTATATAGACAGCTCTGCTGTGGGTGATCCGCTTGCAGCTCCCTGTTGGGGAGGAGAATATCCCACAAGTAATGGATGATCCGTGGACTGGATACACCACAAGAAAAATAAATTTATCAGGTAAGCATAAATTATGTTTTTGATGTACCGGTTTCTTCTGATTTATTTTGCTCATCTGAGCAAATACAATATGCTTCAATTATACCCTCCCTCAATTATAATAAGTATATAATACTGCACTTCAGGGACAATTGCAATTTGCTTGTGTAGCCCGTCATTCTACAGACAGTATTATAAAGAGCTTTATTAACAACATGGATAAAGTTTCCAAAATATGAAAAATAAATTCCATGTCTTATCTTTTAAGTCTAAACTAGCATTTTACTCACAGGCAAGTGATGAGCACTAACAAGTAGGTATATATGATTAAATATCAATGTAAGATAATAAGTGCTCGAGACTATGGTGTACTACTACCATTTACACCAAGGAATAGTATAAATTCAGATATTAGACTCCGCACTAAATATGAATAAATAATGAAATGCAAAAATGTGCAAAAAAATAAGGAAATATTTTAATATTCTCAAAGAAGAAAAATATGACAAAAAATTGTTGCATACACTAAATCATAATACCACAAACATCCATACAACCATACATACAAACTGGGCGTCCCCAGTTATCAAGCAAATATGGAGTGGAGGAGGTCAGATAGAGAGCAAAAAAGCAAACCCAGGTTATATATGCAAAACCATGGGAAAATCTGTACAGGATACAAATACTTTGAGGCAGTTCATGCACTATAAGCAGTTCATGCAAATGGCAAAGAAAGCAATGATTAGGTAGCTGGCAATTGCAGAGGTAAAAGATGCAGCAAAGAATCACAGATGAAGCAGTTCATGCACTTTAGAAAGTTCATACATCCCATAGATGGTAATCGTTATCAAGATAACACGTGATGTCAAGTATCACCAAGTTGTAATAAAGTGTTTCCTTTTCTATGTAGACATTTGTTGCCGTATGTATGTTAACTTTGTAGATGTGTAATATTGCCCCTCCAGCACTCAAGGACAAAAGTCCGCCATGAGGATAAAGAACTTGCAAATGTAGCACTCTCAGATCGATCTCACCCAAACCGTGTCTGGTATATAACAGACACAAAGGATTACGTTGTAATTTACATCCTACATTGTTTAAAGACGATGCAGAATTTTGTGATAAATGGGAAGGCATTTTGAATAAATGCTCAAGTGATCTAATCATTTTAACCATTGAATATATTCAAAAAGAGATACCTAAAGTACAGACTGATATAGACAGAATTGAGAATCAGCTTAAATCTTTCAAATTAGAATCAGATTACAAAAAGCTCAAGACTGACATTTTGGAATTAATTAATAAATTTAAAAAAGAAGTTGAAATTAAAAAAGCACATAAATTTCAAAGAGACTCTACTGACTATTCCTCTAATAAAGTTTATAAGTGGAGAAATCCTAACTTTATACCCTTTAGAAGGGAACGTAGAAGGGCACCCAGACACACTACAGATAACTCAGGTGATTCATCATCTGACCAAGATTCTAGAAGCCCCTCCCCTTTAGGCCAAGGTACTTACAAACACAAACCCAAAGAAAAAAGAGAACACACAGAGGGGGGAAGAGGAACAATAAATCGCATGCAAATGAGACACAGCAAAATATAACTGCCATTTGCATGAACTGCTTATAGTGCATGAACTGCCTCAAAGTATGTGTATCCTGTACAGATTTTCCCACGGTTTTGCATATATAACCTGGGTTTGCTTTTTTGCTCTCTATCTGACCTCCTCCACTCCATATTTGCTTGATAACTGGGGACGCCCAGTTTGTATGTATGGTTGTATGGATGTTTGTGGTATTATGATTTAGTGTATGCAACAATTTTTTGTCATATTTTTCTTCTTTGAGAATATTAAAATATTTCCTTATTTTTTTGCACATTTTTGCATTTCATTATTTATTCATATTTAGTGCGGAGTCTAATATCTGAATTTATACTATTCCTTGGTGTAATTGGTAGTAGTACACCATAGTCTCGAGCACTTATTATCTTACATTGATATTTAAGCATATATACCTACTTGTTAGTGCTCATCCTCTGATTTAATATATATTTAATATTTACTTCTACCTGAGGATTGAGCACTTTTTTTGTATTATTTTTGAATTTCTTGTGGTTATGGCATTTTTTTTAACAAACACAAGAAGCGCCTAAGTTGTTTGCATATTCCGAATTAGATGCCTCTAGGATTGCCACACTTTGTTTGGGTAATCGTGATTTTCTTAAGCACTTTGAAGACTCAGATGAACCACAGTCCCTTGAAAAATTGTACCGTAAAAAAACAAGTCTTGAATTACATGCTATTACCTTAGCTGAGTACCATCGCCTTAAATATATCCCCAGAGGATTACGTTGTAATTTACATCCTACATTGTTTAAAGACGATGCAGAATTTTGTGATAAATGGGAAGGCATTTTGAACAAATGCTCAAGTGATCTAATCATTTTTTATTTTTTTATTTATATATTTTTATTGAGATTTTTTGCGATACAAACAAAAGGTGAGTGTCAATACAAATTACAAGATAAAACAAGTTGTCAAAGAATACATTTCCAAGTCTCTCAAAGAAGAACATAATATAGGGAAATGACAAATTGCATTCTCAAAACAAATAATAATTGATGCTCGACTAAATTACCCACATTGTAATAGGAATGGCCACTCATGGACCATACAGTGACAGTAAGTAAGTTACAGAGTAGGTAGGCAATACTATGAAAGGGTAACTCGTGGGCCCTTAATGAAGAATCTCTTTCACCTTTTAATACTATAATCAGGGTAGGATAATAAAATACTTGACTGAAGGGTTAACAATATAGTATGTTGCATGAACTAGAGGGATTTAGTATAAGTGGTAAATTATTACCATTTCTCTCAGAGTTGTAAAGAGAGATAGATAAGTAAAAACGGGAGAACAAAAAAGGCAAAGGGGGGCAAAAAAAAGGGGAAGGGGTGTTGTAAACACTATTATGAAATCTGTGCCAGCCACTAGAATTAAGGAAAAAAGAAGGGGGGGGGGGAGGGAGGGAGGAAGGTGAGAGGAGGGAAGAAAAAAAAAAAAAAAGGGGGGGGGGGGAGAGGGAGGGAAAGGGAAGAAAGAGAAGAACAAAAGCAGAGGAAAACCCCCCACAGGTGCATGCGGGAAGGAAGCATAAAAGTCCACCAATCTAGATCCTATCAGTTTTTTCCCACCCTTCCCAGGCCAAACAGTGAAGCTGAACTTTATTATTAGAGGTAAAAATAGGGCACTCCATAGCCTCTAGATAGGACATAATTTTAGAAATATCACTCCAAGTGGGGATCACAGCTTGTCTCCATCTTCTACCTATAGACAGCTTAACAGCCATCATTAGGTATATACTAATCAGACTGTTGGGAGTAATAGGGGACCCAAAGGACAGAAGAAACAGAACCTTTTGCAGGCTGGTCCACAAGGTAGGGTCGAGGTCAAAACATCTTTTAGAAAGCATCTCCCACATAGGGAGTAGCCGTGGGCATTCCCACCATATATGAGCCAGGGAGCCAACAAGTCCGCACCCACTCAAGCAAAGAGGGGAATTCATAGGGGAAATTTTGAAGAGTCTCAATGGCGTAAGATGCCACTGGGAGCAGATTTTAAGATACAATTCCAACAAGGTGACGCAATGGAGGGCTTTTTTGGTTAGCGAGATAGCCAGCGACCAGTCCTCCTGAGAGGCATGGAACCCAAGGGATCTCTCCCATAACATGATATAAGCTGATTTGTAGTAAACACTCGGATTGAGCAAGTCCTAGTAGGAGATAGACAGTGCTCTAGGAATCCTTTCAGCCGTGTCCCATCGCTTTTCCCAAATGGTTCGTACACGCAGTGGGAGTTCAGTAAACCCCCAGGATCTGAGGAGACTTCTAAGTCTCCAAAATTCAAATTGTAATATTTAAGATGGGTTGTAAGTTGCTTGAAATGCTGCCAATGATATAAGCTGGCCGTTTGGGAAAAGGTCGCCAATAGTAGCGATACCATGGGACTGCCATAATTGTGGATGTGGATCTCGTAGTGCTTTAAGAATACCCGAAAGGGTCTGGCTAAGGGGAGGGGTGAGGAGCTATTTGAGAAAGAGATCTAATTCTATCCCAAAAGTGCAAAGCCGAGACAACTATATAGTTTTCAATGTTAAGAGATGCTCTAATATGTTTTGGGATCCAGATGAGATCCGATAGGGAAAGTAAGTCCGGTAAGGAAGCCTGCTCGATCTTCCAACATTTGCAATCCGAACAGGTAGAATTCCAGGGTAGGATGTGGGCTAGCCTAGCTGCTTCATGATATAGGGCTAAGTTGGGGGCGCCCGCACCTCCACTCAGCATCAGTTGCTGCATAATTCGAGTGGACACTCGAGGGTGTCCCCTCTTCCAAATAAACTTATTACAAAGCATCTGGAATTTACCGATAAGGGACTTGGGGATTGGAATTGGTAGGGTTCTAAACAAATAAGTTAACTTGGGTAGTAAAGTCATCTTAAACGCTGCCACCCTGCCCAGCCAGGAAATACATGGAACATTCCATCGATCCACACATCTCTGGAAAAAGCTTAGCAATGGGTAAAAGTTCACCTCAACTATAGTAGATACACTCCAGGACAGGAAGACCCCCAAGTGTTTTAGTCTGTGGCGTGACCAATTGAATGCGTATCTCTGCGAGAGGCTATTCAAGTCTTTTTCTGGAATGTTTATAGTAAAAGCATCAGTTTTGCTTACATTCAACTTATAGTAGCTGATCTCTCCAAAAGTATGAAGAAGTTTGAAAAGAGCCGGGAGAGATGGAGTATGGCTTCCTAGGAAAACTGTAAGGTCATCTGCAAATAGGGCAATTTTCTGAGGTATGCCAGCAATTTCTACACCAACAATGTCTTCAGCGGAACGGATTGCCTCAGCTAGTGGCTCCATCACCAGTGCAAATATTAGGGGAGATAGGGGACACCCCTGCCGCGTTCCATTAGTGATAGGAAAGGAAGGCGAGAGAAATCCCAGCCCCCTAATTCTTGCCGAGGGAGAAGAGTATAACGCCCCTACACAGGACAGAAAGGAGGGTGGAAAGCCAAAAGCTCGTAATACTTCAAATAGGTAGAGCCAATTTACCCGATCAAATGCCTTTTCGGCATCTAAGGCTAGGGTTGTACATGGAATATTAGCTCGGTTGGCCTCAAAAAAAATATTTAAAAGATGCCTGGTGTTGTCCGGCCCCTCCCATCCAGGAGTAAATCCCACCTGGTCCCAGCCAATGAGCGAGGGAAGGATGGGATTTAGTCTAGCCGCTAAGATTTTGGCCAAGAGTTTTATATCAACATTGATTAGAGATATAGGTCTGAAATTCTCACAGGCATTAGGATCTTTACCTAGTTTAGGTATGGCCACTATGGTTGCCTCCAAGAACTCAGAAGGGAGAGAGCCCGATTGTCTGGCCAGTGTAAAAACTCTAGTGAGTAAAGGTAGGAGGGAGAGGCTAAACTTTTTATAGAAAAGGGCTGTATATCCATCTGGGCCTGGAGCCCTATGGGATTACAGGGATTTTATGGCGCCGGCCACTTCCTGCGAACTAATAGGGGCATCTATAAGATCTTTCTGTTCGTCTGTTAGTGTCGGGAGAGACAAAGTGCCTAGGAAGCCCTGTATTGCAGTAATTGAAGGCACAGAGGTGTCCGAAGAATGCTTAAGATTGTATAGCTTAGAATAATAGTTGGCAAATGCCTTACCAATATCAGAAGGAAGACGAACTACGCCGTCCAGCGATTTGATGTACGGGATGTGGGCGTCTGCAGTTCGCTGCCTCAGTTTGTTAGCTAAAATGCGATCTGCCTTATTATCTTTGGCGTAATAGAGTTGTTTTACCTTTTGCATTTACCAATGGATCCTAGAGGTCTCTAAACTAGTAATTTGCTGTTTAACGGCATCAATGCTAGCAGAAACCTTAGAGTCCAGCGTAAGCTTGTGCTGTGATATGAGATTTCGCAGCTTTACTTGCAATTGTGCTAGGGAACCTCCATGCGTTTTATTGTATTTGGACTTTAGTTTCATCAAGAGACCTCTAACAAATGCATTGAGTGCACCCCATAGGGAATAGTCTCCCACTAAGCCATTATCATTGATGTTTAAAAATTGTGCAATTTCCTTTTGGAGGTAGGCAACGTTGCCGGGGTCGCCCAGAAGAAATTCTGGGAGTCGCCATGGTGGCCTGGAAGACAAAGCCGTAGGAGAGCTCATGGTCATTTGAACAGGCGAGTGGTCCGACCAAATGCAATCCGGCATACTTGCGCTTTGGATACCATCCAAAAGACAGGGTTCACAGAAGATATAATCAATGCGAGAGTAGGAGAGATGGACATTGGAATAACAGGAATAATCCCGAGACGTAGGATGCATGCTGCGCCAGACATCATAAAGATTATACTGTGCAATAAATGTTGAGAATTGCTTAGAGGTTTGGATTAGCATCGGGTCGTATGCTCTTTGTTTTGGGGAGTGCCTGTCCATCATGGTATACAATAGCATGTTAAAATCCCCCGCGAGTAGCAGGGTTCCCAGTCTGTGGGTGGTTAAGAGACATAAAAACTTTTTAAGACGTCTTGACTGCCCTGTGTTGAGACCATAATAGGATGCAAGAGTATAGGGGACTCCTTCCAATTTACAATTCAATATCAAATAGCGGCCCTGACGGTCTACATAAGTATTTATTTTTTCAAATAAAAGTTGTTTGTAGATTAGAATTGCCACCCCTCTAGATTTAGTTGTAAAGGATGCTGCTTCCACCACCGGAAACTGTTTAGACCTAAAAGGTACAGGGGAGCTATCAACCCAATGCATCTCCTGAAGGAATGCTGCTTGAGATTTTGTCTGATTAAGATGTCGCAAAAGTCTGCTTCTTTTGTTGGGTGTGTTAAGGCACCGGACATTATGCGAGGTAAATGATAATGCCATACTTAAATAAAGAGAGAAAAAGGAGGCAATGAAGAGAGATAGGAAGAGGGAGAAAAAAAAAAAAAAAAAAAAACACAGCAAGGAGAGGGGGTGGGTGGGGGAAGGTCTTTAGGGTTATATAGGAAGGTAGGGTAAGTAGTGAATTTCAGGGGTATCTAGGTGCCGGCACAAATATATGTATAACTATATGAAATATGGGGGTATGGGGTATTGCGGTATCGACAAGACAAACTGCTTAGGTAGTCCTCTTTTTAAAATAAGAGGCACTTTATATATTTGTGGGGGGGAGTTATTAGAATTATAATATAATAGAATGCCAAGTGTTCTAGCGTCCACGAAAAGTAAAAATTAGAGTGAAAAATCAGAGACAAGGGCGGCCAATATATATACCGCCCACCCAAATGAAAGTGTAGTAGTGGTATGGTAGCAAACCATACAGATTTTGTATATTCAGTGTCTTCCGTCCTGAGGGAATAGTACCATTATAGATTGGATGTGTGAAATTTTTGTTGGGTGAGACCAGACAGTTATTTGTGAAAGAGAGGTGTAGGGATTACATTATCAATGCATGTCATTCCATAACATTTGAAGAAGAATACGGTAATACACAAAAGGGCTATAATATAGGTTAACATCATATGCTATACTATTAGGTAGGTATTCAGCGCCGCAAATCTAAAAGTATCCCACTTCTGTAAGAAGAGCTCATGTAGTAACAAGGTCTTGTGTTAACTCTAAGTATAGTAGGGCAGCTGACGCTACTCAGGAAGTGTCTACATGTAGAAATGAGAGGCCCTCACTATAGTCCCTAAACCTATGTATATGGTGAACCAAGGCTTCTAAAATAAGCAGATGCCTTATCTACAAACTGTACCTGTATAACGGCACATTAATAAAACCTGACTAACAGAAAAAAAGGGGAAAAGCAACTGCTGGTACACAGCAATACAGAATCCGTAATATAGCATAGAGTACATTTGTCAAGACTTTATTAGTAACATAAATTTAGATCCTATGCTATACTATGAACCAAAGCTTTTAATATAGCATTTCTGAGGGTACATCATTCTTGTTGAGACCGCCCTTATACTAGTGAGGTCTCATGCTTACTTTAAGGATATTAGGACATGTAATGCTATTCAAGCCATATCTAAAAGGCTTCTAAAGTTAGTAAATGCCCTATTTAATAATGCATATCTGTGAAGTGGTATACAAACATGCCCTAACTGACCAAAGGGTGGAAAAAACAATAGTTAATACACATCAACATAGAACATTTAACATAATATAGAGTACATTTAACTATGGTCTGTCGAAGCTCCTACATACACAAACATATGCCCACTAGTGATGTTGCGAACTGTTCACCGGAGAACAGTTCCCGGCGATCTTAGCTTGTTCACGTTTGCCGCGGCGGGCGAACATATGCGATGTTCAATCCGCCCCCTATTCATCATCATTGAGGAAACTTTGACCCTGTATCTCACAGCCTGCAGAAACATTTGAGCCAATCAGCAGCAGACACTCCCTCACAGACCCTCCCAGCTCCTGGGCAGCAGCCATTTTAGATTCATTACGATCTTGCATTGTTAGTGAGATGAGGTTTAGTGCTGCTGCTGCTGATATTATAGGGAAATAGATAGCTAGGCTAGTGTATTACTACAGTCCTGAAGGACTCATCTAATCTCTGCTGTAAGGACAGCACCCCAAAAAGCCCTTTTTAGGGCTAGAACTTCAGCCCAAAAAGCCCTTTTTAGGGCTAGAACTTCAGTCATTTTTTTATTTTTTTTTATTTGTAATTTTATTTGCATTTGCCTGGCTGTCAGCCTGTGTGTGAGGCTCACAGCATATACTGTGTTTAGTGCCACCACTGATATCTGCTTAACATTTGTGTAATTTTTTTTAAAAAAACTTTTAAATCATTTTGCTAGTGTAATCTAATTTCATTTTCTATCAGGCCTGTGTGTCAGGCTCACACAGCATATACTGTGGTTAATTGCTCTGTGCCACCACTGATATCTGCTTAACATTAGTGTAAATTTAAAAAATAAAACTTTTAAATCATTTTGCTAGTGTAATCTAATTTCATATTCTATTAGGCCTGTGTGTCAGGCTCACACAGCATATACTGTGGTTAATTGCTCTTTGCCACCACTGATATCTGGTGTAACATTAGTGTAAATTTAAAAAAAAAAAATTAAATCATTTTGCTAGTGTAATCTAATTTCATTTTCTATCAGGCCTGTGTGTCAGGCTCACACAGCATATACTGTGGTTAATTGCTCTGTGCCACCACTGATATCTGGTGTAACATTAGTGTAAAATTAAAAAAAAAAACTTTTACATCATTTTGCTAGTGTAATCTAATTTCATTTTCTATCAGGCCTGTGTGTCAGGCCCACATCATATACTGTGATAAATTGCTATGTGCCACCAGTGTAACATTAGTGTAAAATAAAAATATAAAAACTTTTACATCATTTTGCTAGTGTAATCTAATTTCATTTTCTATCAGGCCTGTGTGTCAGGCTCACAGCATATACTGTGGTTAATTGCTCTGTGCCACCACTAAAAGGTACAGGGGAGCTATCAACCCAATGCGTCTCCTGAAGGAATGCTATTTGAGATTTTGTCTGATTAAGATGTCGCAAAAGTCTGATTCTTTTGTTGGGTGTGTTAAGGCTCCGGACATTATGCGAGGTAAATGATAATGCCATACTTAAATAAAGAGAGAAAAAGGAGGCAGAGAAGAGAGATAGGAAGAGGGAGAAAAGAAAAAAAAAAACAAAAAACAAAAAACACAGCAAGGAGAGGGGGTGGGTGGGGGAAGGTCTTTAGGGTTATATAGGAAGGTAGGGTAAGTAGTGAATTTCAGGGGTATCTAGGTGCCGGCACAAATATATGTATAACTATATGAAATATGGGGGTATGGGGTATTGCGGTATCGACAAGACAAACTGCTTAGGTAGTCCTATTTTTAAAATAAGAGGCACTTTATATATTTGTGGGGGGGGGGAGTTATTAGAATTATAATATAATAGAACGCCAAGTGTTCTAGCGTCCACAAAAAGTAGAAATTAGAGTGAAAAATCAGAGACAAGGGCGGCCAATATATATACCGCCCACCCAAATGAAAGTGTAGTAGTGGTATGGTAGCAAACCATACAGATTTTGTATATTCAGTGTCATCCGTCCTGAGGGAATAGTACCATTATAGATTGGTGTTACAAACTGCTGTTTGTAACTGGCCCTTTAAATGGAAAATTGCCCTGCTTCCCTGGATTTTGGAGAAGCCTATTTGCCAGCCTCCTTCCACATGACTATGGCCCCTGGAAGATTGTGCCCCTGAGAGTATATTGACTTTTGTTGGGTGTGTGTGGCCCTTTGGGAACCGTCTGGGGACATATTGTGACTTTGGTGAACAATGCCCCCTTTAAGACTATGTCCCCAGACCTGTGAAATGACTTGTCCCTGGCTTTCTCCCACTTGGTTCAGTTTCATTGTGTGCCATTAAGAGTTAAATTTTGTTCAGCTTCAAGAAACCTATTCTAAATACAAGTCTGCTGGGATTAGCTCTAATTAGGTTTAGTGATCAACTTTCCCATTGTCTAATCAGACTAGTATTGATAAGGTGGACTGCATTGTTTTATTGTGTGTAAAATGTTATCTGCTGAAGTAATGTTGTGGCCTGTCAAAGGGAGTGTCTCTCTATCTAATATCAAATGTGTGATGGGGGATTTTATGCCTCCCCCTGAGAGTGTCCTGTTTGCATGTAACCTCAATAAAAAGCAGGCTGTGTGCTCCAGCATTTCAGACCTATTTCTGACCCTCTAACTTGCAGCTTTGACTCATGTTTGTAGGGGACAGCTTATAATCACTACAGGGATTGCTATGTTTTTCATACTCCCTTAGCTACAGGGATTGCTACAGAAGGAAGAGGTTCGCCTACTGGAGCCTGGTCGTAGGTCCAGGGCGCAGAGCAGACGGCGAGATACCAGCCCAGCAGCGGTAGTTCATATAGTCTGCATTACTGATGGTGGCTACGCAGTAGTTATAGTGTCCATGGTGCTGCTGCTCCTTTGGTGAGCGCTAGGAGCATCCTTTTCTACGGTCCAACTTCCAGCCAGCCTGGAGGCAACCGTAACATTTGGCGGCAGCGGTGGGATTGGCGTCCTAGCGCAAGGAGCAGCACCACAACAGCACTGGTATCGTAGGAGAGTAATTGAGGGCAACGCTAGCCACTGCACAGCGTCCCTACCTACAGCAGCATGGAGCTGACAAGATACTGGTCAGAACCATGTGAAGAGCACCTCAACCGGATCCGTCGCTATGAGGGCGCGGATTTCGTTCCAGAGGTAAAGAGGCGGCTAGTCCGATATGGTCCAGACCCTGCGCAGGAGGTAGTCAGTCGCATCATCCGGGAATTGGATACGGAGAACAAAGCGGCACGAGCCTTTGAGCGCCAACTGTGGAGTTTGAGGGTATGGACACCTGGTCTCTCTCCCCAACCGCAGCATGTTCCACAGGGAGAGGAGAGCAGCGACCTCCCTCCCCAGCGGCAGTATACTGTGCAGAGGGAAGAGACAACCGGTCTCCTTCCCCAACCCCAACCAGAGATACCAGAGGCAGCAGGCCTCATAGACTGGTCCTGGGAGGACCCCCAGCAGGCAGGTGGAGATGGGACCGCAGTCTCTCTACCGGCCCTACAGGGATGCTGGGCAGGTGGCCCAGATCCCCAGCGACAGACCCAGCTACAGGGAGGGGAGAGCATCGACCTCCCTCCCCAGCTGGAGTGTGCCTTCCAGGGAGAGGAGACAACCGGTCTCTCTCCCCAGCCACAGCATGTTCCACAGGAAGCGGAGAGCATCGACCTCCCTTCCCAACGGCCGCCGGAGTATCAGGAGGAGGAGGTAAGCCAATCTCCCCCTCCCCAGCTAACTCCTAACTTGGGCCCAGGGTTAACAGTGGAGATGTTAACCCCCACGTTCCCTTTGCCACCGGGCAGGACTATGCCCCAATTCCCCCAGCAGAAGAGCTGGCATCAGGACAGAGCGCTGCTGGCCTCTGCCCTACAGACCTTGTCCTTTTTACAGAACTGGCCTGCAAACCCCTCACCCCAGCAGAAGCGCTGGCACCAGGGCAGAGTGCCGCTGGCCTCTGCCCCCCAAGTACCATCAGCTATTTGCCCAGCTGCGCCAGGAAGGCCGAGGATGCTACACTTTCATCCTACAACCTGGAACTTACAGGCCAGTACTACGTATTGTGGGGGGACTACTTTGCTGCTAACGATTATTTGTGGGTGGGTTGCGAGACTAACTTAGGCACTGACCGGCAGAAGGTCAGGTGCCTGGTTAGTCTCCCTCCAAAAGGGGAGATATGTTACAAACTGCTGTTTGTAACTGGCCCTTTAAATGGAAAATTGCCCTGCTTCCCTGGATTTTGGAGAAGCCTATTTGCCAGCCACCTTCCACATGACTATGGCCCCTGGAAGATTGTGCCCCTGAGAGTATATTGACTTTTGTTGGGTGTGTGTGGCCCTTTGGGAACCGTCTGGGGACATATTGTGACTTTGGTGAACAATGCCCCCTTTAAGACTATGTCCCCAGACCTGTGAAATGACTTGTCCCTGGCTTTCTCCCACTTGGTTCAGTTTCATTGTGTGCCATTAAGAGTTAAATTTTGTTCAGCTTCAAGAAACCTATTCTAAATACAAGTCTGCTGGGATTAGCTCTAATTAGGTTTAGTGATCAACTTTCCCATTGTCTAATCAGACTAGTATTGATAAGGTGGACTGCATTGTTTTATTGTGTGTAAAATGTTATCTGCTGAAGTAATGTTGTGGCCTGTCAAAGGGAGTGTCTCTCTATCTAATATCAAATGTGTGATGGGGGATTTTATGCCTCCCCCTGAGAGTGTCCTGTTTGCATGTAACCTCAATAAAAAGCAGGCTGTGTGCTCCAGCATTTCAGACCTATTTCTGACCCTCTAACTTGCAGCTTTGACTCATGTTTGTAGGGGACAGCTTATAATCACTACAGGGATTGCTATGTTTTTCATACTCCCTTAGCTACAGGGATTGCTACAGAAGGAAGAGGTTCGCCTACTGGAGCCTGGTCGTAGGTCCAGGGCGCAGAGCAGACGGCGAGATACCAGCCCAGCAGCGGTGGTTCATATAGTCTGCATTACTGATGGTGGCTACGCAGTAGTTATAGTGTCCATGGTGCTGCTGCTCCTTTGGTGAGCGCTAGGAGCATCCTTTTCTACGGTCCAACTTCCAGCCAGCCTGGAGGCAACCGTAACAATTGGGTGTTTGAAATTTTTGTTGGGTGAGACAAGACAGTTATTTGTGAAAGAGAGGTGTAGGGATTACATTATCTATGCATGTCATTCCATAACATTTGAAGAATACAGTAATACACAAAAGGGCTATAATATAGGTTAACATCATATGCTATACTATTAGGTAGGTATTCAGCGCCGCAAATCTAAAAGTATCCAACTTCTGTCAGAAGAGCTCATGTAGTAACAAGGTCTTGTGTTAACTCTAAGTATAGTAGGGCAGCTGACGCTACTCAGGAAGTGTCTACATGTAGAAATGAGAGGCCCTCACTATAGTCCCTAAACCTATGTATATGGCGAAACAAGGCTTCTAAAATAAGCAGATGCCTTATCTACAAACTGTACCTGTATAACGGCACATTAATAAAACCTGACTAACTGAAAAAAAGGGGAAAAGCAACTGCTGGTACACAGCAATACAGAATCCGTAATATAGCATAGAGTACATTTATCAAGACTTTATTAGTAACATAAATTTAGATCCTATGCTATACTATGAACCAAAGCTTTTAATATAGCATTTCTGAGGGTACATCATTCTTGTTGAGACCGCCCTTATACTAGTGAGGTCTCATGCTTACTTTAAGGATATTAGGACATGTAATGCTATTCAAACCATATCTAAAAGGCTTCTAAAGTTAGTAAATGCCCTATTTAATAATGCATATCTGTGAAGTGGTATACCAACATGCCCTAACTGACCAAAGGGTGGAAAAAACAATAGTTAATACACATCAACATAGAACATTTAACATAATATAGAGTACATTTAACTATGGTCTGTCGAAGCTCCTACATACACAAACATATGCCCACTAGTGATGTCGCAAACTGTTCGCCGGAGAACAGTTCCCGGCGATCTTAGCTTGTTCACGTTCGCCGCGGCGGGCGAACATATGCGATGTTCGATCCGCCCCCTATTCATCATCATTGAGGAAACTTTAACCCTGTATCTCACAGTCTGCAGAAACATTTGAGCCAATCAGCAGCAGACACTCCCTCACAGACCCTCCCAGCTCCTGGGCAGCAGCCATTTTAGATTCATTACGATCTTGCATTGTTAGTGAGAGGAGGTTTAGTTCTGCTGCTGCTGATATTATAGGGAAATAGATAGCTAGGCTAGTGTATTACTACAGTCCTGAAGGACTCATCTAATCTCTGCTGTAAGGACAGCACCACAAAAAGCCCTTTTTAGGGCTAGAACTTCAGCCCAAAAAGCCCTTTTTAGGGCTAGAACTTCAGTCGTTTTTCTTTTTTTTTTTTTTGTAATTTTATTTGCATTTGCCTTGCTGTCAGCCTGTGTGTGAGGCTCACAGCATATACTGTGATTAGTGCCACCACTGATATCTGCTTAACATTAGTGTAATTTTTAAAAAAAAAACTATTAAATCATTTTGCTAGTGTAATCTAATTTCATTTTCTATCAGGCCTGTGTGTCAGGCTCACACAGCATATACTGTGGTTAATTGCTCTGTGCCACCACTGATATCTGCTTAACATTAGTGTAAATTTAAAAAATAAAACGTTTAAATAATTTTGCTAGTATAATCTAATTTCATATTCTATCAGGCCTGTGTGTCAGGCTCACACAGCATATACTGTGGTTAATTGTTCTGTGCCACCACTGATATCTGGTGTAACATTAGTGTAAATTTAAAAATTTAAAAAACCCAACAACTTTTAAATAATTTTGCTAGTGTAATCTAATTTCATTTTCTATCAGGCCTGTGTGTCAGGCTCACACAGCATATACTGTGGTTAATTGCTCTGTGCCACCACTGATATCTGGTGTAACATTAGTGTAAAATTAAAAAAAAAAACTTTTACATCATTTTGCTAGTGTAATCTAATTTCATTTTCTATCAGGCCTGTGTGTCAGGCCCACATCATATACTGTGATAAATTGCTATGTGCCACCAGTACCACTGATATCTGGTGTAACGTTAGTGTAAAATAAAAATATAAAAACGTTTACATCATTTTGCTAGTGTAATCTAATTTCATTTTCTATCAGGCCTGTGTGTCAGGCTCACAGCATATACTGTGGTTAATTGCTCTGTGCCACCACTGATATCTGCTTAACATTATTGTAAATTTAAAAAACAAAAAATGTGCATCATTTTGCTAGTGTAATCTAATTTCATTTTCTATCAGGCCTGTGTGTCAGGCCCAAATCATATACTGTGATTAATTGCTCTCAGGCCTGTGTGTCAGGCTCACAGCATATACTGTGGTTAATGGCTCTGTGCCACCACTGATATCTGCTTAACATTAGTGTAAATTAAAAAAAAAACCTTTTACATCATTTTGCTAGTGTAATCTAATTTCATTTTCTATCAGGCCTGTGTGTCAGGCTCACAGCATATACTGTGGTTAATGGCTCTGTGCCACCACTGATATCTGCTTAAAATTAATGTAAATTTAAAAAAAAAACTTTTACATCATTTTGCTAGTGTAATTTAATTTCATTTTCTATCAGGCCTGTGTGTCAGGCCCACATCATATACTGTGATTAATTGCTCTGTGCCACCACTGATATCTGGTGTCACATTAGTGTAAAATTTTAAAAAAAAATTTTTACATCATTTTGCTAGTGTAATCTAATTTCATTTTCTATCAGGCCTGTGTGTCAGGCCCACATCATATACTGTGATTAATTCTTCTGTGCCACCACTGATATCTGGTTAACATTATTTTAAATTAAAAAAGAACAAAACTTTTACATCATTTTGCTAGTGTAATAAATTTCATTTTCCATCAGACCTGTGTGTCAGGCCCACATCATATAGCTCTGTTTTCCACCACTTATATCTGGTGTAACATTAGTGTAATTTTTTTTTTTTTTTAAATCTTTTACATCAGTCCTCTTCTAGTGTTATTTAATTTTAGTTGCCAGGCCAGCCTGGCTGCCACTAGTGCCAACCTGTGTGTCAGGCTGCCAGCATATACTGTGCCTACTTCCATCCTCAGTGCCACCACTCCTATCTGGTGTAACATTAGTTTAAATTTTGTAAAAAAAACTTTTACATCAGTCTTCTAGTGTTATTTAATTTTAGTTGCCAGGCCAGCCTGCCACTAGTGCCAGCCTGTGTGTCAGGCTGCCTGCACATACTGTGCCTACTTCTATCCTGAGTGCCACCACTCCTATCTGTTGTAACATTAGTGTAACTTTTTTTTAAAAAAAAAACTTTTACATCAGTCTGCTAGTGTTATTTAATTGCAGTTGCCTGTCTGCCAGCGTGTGTGCAAGGCCCACTTTCCAACTAGTGCCACAAATCATATTTGTTATAACAGTAGTGTAAATATTTAAAATAAAAACTTTTTTGACTGTGAATCATCAGTCTGCTAGTGCAATTGAATTGCATTTGCCTGCCAGCATGTGTGCCAGGCCCACTTGCCAACTAGTGCCACCAATCATATTTGTTATAACAGTATTGTAAATATTTAAAATAAAAACTTTTTTGACTGTGAAACATCAGTCAGCTAGTGTAATCTAATTGCAGTTGTCTTCCTCCAAGCGTGTGTGCCAGGCCCACTTGCCAACTAGTGCCACCAATCATATTTGTTATAAAAGTAGTGTAAATATTTAAAAAAAAAAAAAATTTGACTGTGAAACATCAGTCTGCTAGTGTAATCTAATTGATGTTGCCTGCCTGCCAGCGTGTGTGCCAGGCCCACTTGCCAACTATTGCCACCAATCATATTTGTTATAACAGTTTTGAAAATATTTAAAATAAAAAATTTTTTGACTGTGAATAATCAGTCTGCTAGTGCAATTGAATTGCAGTTGCCTGCCTGCCAGTGTGTGTGCCAGGCCCACTTGCTTACTAGTGCCACCAATCATATTTGTTATAACAGTATTGTAAATATTTAAAATAAAAACTTTTTTGACAGTGAATCATCAGTCTGCTAGTCCAATTGAATTGCAGTTTCCTGCCTGCCAGCGTGTGTGCCAGGCCCACTAGCCAACTAGTGCCACCAATCATATTTGTTATAACAGTATTGTAAATATTTAAAATAAAATCTTTTTTGACTGTGAATCATCAGTCTGCTAGTGCAATTGAATTGCAGTTCCCTGCCTGCCAGCGTGTGTGCCAGGCCCACTTGCCAACTAGTGCCACCAATCATATTTGTTATAACAGTATTGTAAATATTTAAAATAAAAACTTTTTTTACTGTGAAACATCAGTCAGCTAGTATAATCTAATTTCAGTTGCCTTCCTCTCAGCGTGTGTGCCAGGCCCACTTGCCAACTAGTGCCACCAATCATATTTGTTATAACAGTAGTGTAAATATTTAAAAAAAAACTTTTTTGACTGTGAAACATCAGTCTGCTAGTGTAATCTAATTGAAGTTGCCTGACTGCCAGCGTGTGTGCCAGGCCCACTTGCCAACTATTGCCACAAATCATATTTGTTATAACAGTTTTGAAAATATTTGAAATAAAAACTTTTTTGACTGTGAATCATCAGTCTGCTAGTGCAATTGAATTGCAGTTGCCTGCCTGCCAGCGTGTGTGCCAGACCCACTTGCCAACTAGTGCCACCAATCATATTTGTTATAACAGTATTGTAAATATTTAAAATAAAAACTTTTTTGACTGTGAATCATCAGTCTGCTAGTGCAAGTGAATTGCAGTTGCCTGCCTGCCAGCGTGTGTGCCAGGCCCACTTGCCAACTAGTGCCACCAATCATATTTGTTATAACAGTATTGTAAATATTTAAAATAAAAACTTTTTTGACTGTGAAACATCAGTCAGCTAGTGTAATCTAATTGCAGTTGTCTTCCTCCAAGCGTGTGTGCCAGGCCCACTTGCCAACTAGTGCCACCAATCATATTTGTTATAAAAGTAGTGTAAATATTTTTTTAAAAAAAATTTGACTGTGAAACATCAGTCTGCTAGTGTAATCTAATTGAAGTTGCCTGCCTGCCAGCGTGTGTGCCAGGCCCACTTGCTAACTATTGCCACCAATCATATTTGTTATAACAGTTTTGAAAATATTTAAAATAAAAACTTTTTTGACTGGGAATCATCAGTCTGCTAGTGTAATTGAATTGCAGTTGCCTGCCTGCCAGCGTGTGTGCCAGGCCCACTTGCCAACTAGTGCCACCAATCATATTTGTTATAACAGTATTGTAAATTTTTAAAATAAAACCTTTTTTGACTGTGAATCATCAGTCTGCTAGTTTAATCTAATTGCAGTTGCCTGCCTGCCAGCATGTGTGCCAGGCCCACTAGCCAACTAGTGCCCCCAATCATATTTGTTATAACAGTACTGTAAATATTTAAAATAAAAACTTTTTTGACTGTGAATCATCAGTCTGCTAGTGCAATTGAATTGCAGTTGCCTGCCTGCCAGCGTGTGTGCCAGACCCACTTGCCAACTAGTGCCACCAATCATATTTGTTATAACAGTATTGTAAATATTTAAAATAAAAACTTTTTTGACTGTGAATCATCAGTCTGCTAGTGCAAGTGAATTGCAGTTGTCTGCCTGCCAGCGTGTGTGCCAGGCCCACTTGCCAACTAGTGCCACCAATCATATTTGTTATAACAGTATTGTAAATATTTAAAATAAAAACTTTTTTGACTGTGAAACATCAGTCAGCTAGTGTAATCTAATTGCAGTTGTCTTCCTCCAAGCGTGTGTGCCAGGCCCACTTGCCAACTAGTGCCACCAATCATATTTGTTATAAAAGTAGTGTAAATATTTAAAAAAAAAAAAAATTTGACTGTGAAACATCAGTCTGCTAGTGTAATCTAATTGATGTTGCCTGCCTGCCAGCGTGTGTGCCAGGCCCACTTGCTAACTATTGCCACCAATCATATTTGTTATAACAGTTTTGAAAATATTTAAAATAAAAACTTTTTTGACTGTGAATCATCAGTCTGCTAGTGTAATTGAATTGCAGTTGCCTGCCTGCCAGCGTGTGTGCCAGGCCCACTTGCCAACTAGTGCCACCAATCATATTTGTTATAACAGTATTGTAAATATTTAAAATAAAACCTTTTTTGACTGTGAATCATCAGTCTGCTAGTGCAATTAAATTGCAGTTTCCTGCATGCCAGCATGTGTGCCAGGCCCACTAGCCAACTAGTGCCACCAATCATATTTGTTATAACAGTACTGTAAATATTTAAAATAAAAACTTTTTTGACTGTGAATCATCAGTCTGCTAGTGCAATTGAATTGAAGTTGCCTGCTTGCCAGCGTGTGTGCCAGGCCCACTTGCCAACTAGTGCCACCAATCATATTTGTTATAACAGTATTGTAAATATTTAAAATAAAAACTTTTTTGACTGTGAAACATCAGTCAACTAGTGTAATCTAATTGCAGTTGCCTTCCTCCCAGCGTGTGTGCCAGGCCCACTTGCCAACTAGTGCCACCAATCATATTTGTTATAAAAGTAGTGTAAATATTTTAAAAAAAATATTTTTTGACTGTGAAACATCAGTCTGCTAGTGTAATCTAATTGAAGTTTCCTGCCTGCCAGCGTGTGTGCCAGGCCCACTTGCTAACTATTGCCACCAATCATATTTGTTATAACAGTTTTGAAAATATTTAAAATAAAAACTTTTTTGACTGTGAATCATCAGTCTGCTAGTGTAATTGAATTGCAGTTGCCTGCCTGCCAGCGTGTGTGCCAGGCCCACTTGCCAACTAGTGCCACCAATCATATTTGTTATAACAGTATTGTAAATTTTTAAAATAAAACCTTTTTTGACTGTGAATCATCAGTCTGCTAGTGCAATTGAATTGCAGTTGCCTGCCTGCCAGCGTGTGTGCCAGGCCCACTTGCCAACTAGTGCCACAAATCATATTTGTTATAACAGTAGTGTAAAAAAAAAAAAAAAAAACTTTTTTGACTGTGAAGCATCAGTCAGCTAGTATAATCTAATTGCAGTTGCCTGCCTCTCAGCGTGTGTGCCAGGCCCACTTGCCAACTAGTGCCACCAATCATATTTGTTATAACAGTAGTGTAAATATTTAAAATAAAAACTTTTTTGACTGTGAAACATCAGTCTGCTAGTTTAATCTAATTGAAGTTGCCTGCCTGCCAGCGTGTGTCCCAGGCCCACTTGCCAACTAGTGCCACCAATCATATTTGTTATAACAGTAGTGTAAATATTTAAAATAAAAACTTTTTTGACTGTGAATCATCAGTCTGCTAGTGCAATTGAATTGCAGTTGCCTGCCTGCCAGCGTGTGTGCCAGGCCCACTTGCCAACTAGTGCCACCCCTCATATTTGTTATAACAGTATTTTAAATATTTAATAAAAAAAACTTTTTTGACTGTGAAACATCAGTCTACTATAGTAATCTAATTGAAGTTGCCTGCCTGCCTGCCAGCATGTGTGCCAGGGCCACTTGCCAAGTTAGTGGCACCACTCTGATTTGTTGTCACAGTACTTTTAATATTTAAAAAATAAACATTTTTTACTTTGAAACATCAGTGCCACCAATCATATTTGTTATAACAGTTTTGAAAATATTTAAAATAAAAACTTTTTTGACTGGGAATCATCAGTTTGCTAGTGTAATTGAATTGCAGTTGCCTGCCTGCCAGCGTGTGTGCCAGGCCCACTTGCCAACTAGTGCCACCAATCATATTTGTTATAACAGTATTGTAAATATTTAAAATAAAACCTTTTTTGACTGTGAATCATCAGTCTGCTAGTGCAATTAAATTGCAGTTTCCTGCATGCCAGCATGTGTGCCAGGCCCACTAGCCAACTAGTGCCACCAATCATATTTGTTATAACAGTACTGTAAATATTTAAAATAAAAACTTTTTTGACTGTGAATCATCAGTCTGCTAGTGCAATTGAATTGAAGTTGCCTGCTTGCCAGCGTGTGTGCCAGGCCCACTTGCCAACTAGTGCCACCAATCATATTTGTTATAACAGTATTGTAAATATTTAAAATAAAAACTTTTTTGACTGTGAAACATCAGTCAACTAGTGTAATCTAATTGCAGTTGCCTTCCTCCCAGCGTGTGTGCCAGGCCCACTTGCCAACTAGTGCCACCAATCATATTTGTTATAAAAGTAGTGTAAATATTTTTAAAAAAATATTTTTTGACTGTGAAACATCAGTCTGCTAGTGTAATCTAATTGAAGTTTCCTGCCTGCCAGCGTGTGTGCCAGGCCCACTTGCCAACTATTGCCACCAATCATATTTGTTATAACAGTTTTGAAAATATTTAAAATAAAAACTTTTTTGACTGTGAATCATCAGTCTGCTAGTGTAATTGAATTGCAGTTGCCTGCCTGCCAGCGTGTGTGCCAGGCCCACTTGCCAACTAGTGCCACCAATCATATTTGTTATAACAGTATTGTAAATTTTTAAAATAAAACCTTTTTTGACTGTGAATCATCAGTCTGCTAGTGCAATTGAATTGCAGTTGCCTGCCTGCCAGCGTGTGTGCCAGGCCCACTTGCCAACTAGTGCCACAAATCATATTTGTTATAACAGTAGTGTAAAAAAAAAACAAAAAAACTTTTTTGACTGTGAAGCATCAGTCAGCTAGTATAATCTAATTGCAGTTGCCTGCCTCTCAGCGTGTGTGCCAGGCCCACTTGCCAACTAGTGCCACCAATCATATTTGTTATAACAGTAGTGTAAATATTTAAAATAAAAACTTTTTTGACTGTGAAACATCAGTCTGCTAGTTTAATCTAATTGAAGTTGCCTGCCTGCCAGCGTGTGTCCCAGGCCCACTTGCCAACTAGTGCCACCAATCATATTTGTTATAACAGTAGTGTAAATATTTAAAATAAAAACTTTTTTGACTGTGAATCATCAGTCTGCTAGTGCAATTGAATTGCAGTTGCCTGCCTGCCAGCGTGTGTGCCAGGCCCACTTGCCAACTAGTGCCACCCCTCATATTTGTTATAACAGTATTTTAAATATTTAATAAAAAAAACTTTTTTGACTGTGAAACATCAGTCTACTATAGTAATCTAATTGAAGTTGCCTGCCTGCCTGCCAGCATGTGTGCCAGGGCCACTTGCCAAGTTAGTGGCACCACTCTGATTTATTGTCACAGTACTTTTAATATTTAAAAAATAAACATTTTTTACTTTGAAACATCAGTCTGCTTTTTTGTGTCAGGCTCACAGCGTAAAAAAAAATGACAGGCAGAAGCAGGCCACCCGCAGGTGCCATCATGGTTGTGGTGCTGTGATTCCCTTAGATCCTACAACTATGCACAGTGTTCAGAGGCCACGTGCCAGGGACGCAAAAAGTTCTGAGGAGGACCTAGTTGAACGGCTAACACAGGACACCCAATCTTCTACAGCTTTCGCTCCTACTCCTAACCTTGACGCACCATCCACCTCCAGCTGTGCTATGGGCACTTCTCAAGTGACCAGTGCCACTCGCCTGCCTGTCGTCACCACCAACACTAGCACCACAGCCGCTTCACTTAATCTGTCAGAGGAGTTATTGACACATCAGTTGGAAGAAATGAGTGATGCGCAACCATTATTGACAGAGGATGTAGATAACAGTGATATGTCTCAGTCAGGCAGCATTACAGACATGGACATACGGTGTGATGATGATGATGATGTTGTACCCACTGCTGCCTCCTTTGTTGATGTGTCAGATACAAGTGAAGCGGTTGATAATGATGTGTCCGTGGATGTCATGTCGGTGCCCGCTAGAAGAGAAGAAGAAGAGGGGGGAAAGTTCAGATGGGAGACAGAGAGGAGGAGGAGATGAGTTGGAAGCAGGGGAGGTCATCGCAAGGAGCTAGTGGCACAGTCAGACAGCATGCATCGGCACCCGGGGTCAGCCAGACAGCACGCCAATCAACGCATGCTGTTGCCACCACCAGAATGCCATCATTGCAGAGCTCAGCAGTGTGGCATTTTTTGTGTGTGTCTGCCTCTGACAACAGCGATGCCATTTGCAACCTGTGCCAAAAGAAACTGAGTCATGGGAAGTCCAACACCCACCTAGGTACAACTGGTTTGCGAAGGCACATGGTCTCACATCACAAACGCCGATGGGATGAACACATGAGTAGAAACAGCACACAAACTCAAAGCCACCCTCCTCCTCCTGGTCCAGCATCTTCAGCCACGTCAACCACTGCTGTCCTCCTTGCCCCCTCTCAACCATCCCCCACTCAGTCTCTCTTACGTAGCATTTCCTGGTCATCTGCCCACAGTCAGGTGTCTGTCAAGGACATGTTTGAGCGTAAGAAGCCAATTTCCCAAGGTCACCCCCTTGCCCGGCATCTGACAGCTGGCTTGTCTGAACTCTTAGCCCGCCAGCTTTTACCATACAAGCTGGTGGAGTCTGAGGCTTTCAAAAAATTTGTATCAATTGGGACACCGCAGTGGAAGGTACCTGGCCGAAATTTCTTTTCACAAAAGGCAATCCCAAACCTGCACTCGATTGTGCGAAAGGAAGTAATGGCATGTCTGCCACACAGCGTTGGGGCAAGGGTTCAAATGACCACTGATAGCTGGTCTGCAAAGCATGGTCAGGGCAGGTATATCACCTACACTGCACATTGGGTAAACCTGCTGACGGCTGAGAAGCATGGAATGCGTGGCTCTGCAGAGGAGTTGGTGACACCGCCACGACTTGCAGGCAGGCCTGCTGCTACCTCCTCTACTCCTCCTACTCCATCCTCTTCCATAACTTCTTCCTCGGCTGAGTCCTCTTCTGCTGCTGTGTCTTGCTCCACATCAACGGCACCCCCCAGCTCCCCAGGTACTATTCAACATCCCGGATATGGCAGTGTCACGCCATCTTGGGGTTGACTTGCCTGAAAGCCGAGAGTCACACCGCACCAGCACTCCTGTCCGCCCTGAACGCACAGGTGGATCAGTGGCTGACTCTGCACCAACTGGAGATTGGCAAGGTTGTTTCTGACAATGGAAGTAATTTAATGGCAGCATTGAAATTGGGCAAGTTGACACATGTGCGGTGCATGGCACATGTGTGTAATCTGATTGTACAACGCTTTGTGCATAAGTACCCAGGCTTACAGGACGTCCTGAAGCAGGCCAGGAAGGTGTGTGGCCATTTCAGGCGTTCCTACACGGCCATGGCACACTTGTCCGATATCCAGCGTCGAAACAACCTGCCAGTGAGGCGCTTGATTTGCGACAGCCCGACACGTTGGAATTCAACACTCCTAATGTTCAACCACCTGCTCCAACAAGAAAAAGCTGTTAATGAGTATTTGTATGACCGGGGTGGTAGGACAGCCTCTGGGGAGCTGGGGATTTTTTTGCCAAATTACTGGACACTCATGCGCAATGCCTGTAGGCTCATGCGTCCTTTTGAGGAGGTGACAAACCTTGTCAGTCGCACCGAAGGCACCATCAGTGACATCATACCATTTGTTTTCTTCCGGGAGCGTGCCCTGCGAAGAGTGCTGGATCAGGCTGTAGATGAACGTGAAGAGGAAGAGTTGTGGTGTCCATCACCACCAGAAACAGCCTTATCAGCATCGCTTGCTGGACCTGCCTCAACGCAGGAAGAGGATTGTGAGGAAGAGGAGTCAGAGGAGGAATGTGGCTTTGAGGAGGAGGAGGAAGACCAAGCACAACAGGCATCCCAGGGTGCTCATTGTTGTCACCTATCTGGTACCCGTGGTGTTGTACGTGGCTGGGGGGAAGAAGATACCTTCAGTGACATCAGTGAGGACGAGGAACGGGACATGATTAGCTCGGCATCCAACCTTGTGCAAATGGGGTCTTTCATGCTGTTGTGCCTGTTGAGGGACTCTCGTATAAAAAAGCTGAAGAAGAATGACCTGTACTGAGTGTCCACGCTACTAGACCCCCATTATAAGCATAAAGTGACTGAAATGTTACCAAATTCCCGCAAGTCGGAAAGGATGGAGCAGTTCCAAAATAAATTAAAAACTATGCTTTACACAGCGTATAAGGGTGATGTCACAGCACAATGGGAATCTAACAGGGGAAGAGATGAAAGTAATCCTCCTCCTCCTCCCACGACCATGGCGGCAAGGACAGGACGCTTTCCTGACGTGTTGTTGATGGAGGACATGCGGACCTTTTTAACTCCTATGCATCGCTAGA
Organism: Bombina bombina; assembly: GCF_027579735.1. Lineage (NCBI taxonomy): Eukaryota > Metazoa > Chordata > Amphibia > Anura > Bombinatoridae > Bombina > Bombina bombina. Next base: position 844,702,593 of record NC_069500.1, on the reverse strand, counting down.
GCCTTTCGGGATCCAGCCTCAGAGAAAGACTCAACCGTCAGGTAGCAGACTACCTAGCATTAACTGTGGATCTCGACACTCTGAGGAGCGATGGACCCCTTGACTACTGGGTGTGCAGGCTTGACCTGTGGCCTGAGCTATCCCAATTTGCAATCTAACTTCTGGCCTGCCCCGCTTCAAGTGTCCTGTCAGAAAGGACCTTCAGTGCAGCAGGAGGTTTTGTCACTGAGAAGAGAAGTCGCCTAGGTAAAAAAAAGTCTTGATTATCTCACCTTTATTAAAATGAATGAGGGATGGATCCCGAAGGGATTGACATTGGGTGATACATTTGAGTAAAAAAGGCCTGATGATGAGATGAGCTGCCTTGGGCTACAAATGGTACACACGCTGCCGTATTTTTTCTTAGAATGCCGGATGACTTGCGTGACTTATCCGCCAACAACTAGTGTTCAAGCCGCAAGGTTTTAGGGCACTTTCTAACTGTTTTACAAACATCAATTTTTCTGGCTGCTGCTACAGCATCGGCTGCAACAATACCTAATTTTTCAGGCATTTGGACATGCCTAATTTTTCTGGCCTCTAGTGCTGCACTGTGGCTACAAAACCCAAACCAAAAAAAAGGCAGATAACAGTGATGAAACTGTTAAGAATAGTACTCATTAACACACCACTCATATCTGGTGGCACAGTAGATTGCACGTGCAGTGCCCCAAATTTGATGTAGGAGGACCGACCAAGCATCTTTTTCCATCTCACGGTTCCGAAAAATTATCTATGGGTTCCTAAAAACGATGCCATACCTGTACTCGATTGTGCAAAAGGATGTCATATGTGGTGTTTCATGCTGTTGTGCCTGTTGAGGGTCGTGGACCATCGTATAAAAAGGCTGAAGGAGAACGACCTGTACTGGGTGTCCAAGCATGTTTTTTGTTCAATTTCCCACTCCCTAAAAATTATCTCCGGGTTCCAAAAATCAATGCCATATCTGTAATCTATTGTGCAAAAGGATGGCATATGTGGTGTTTCATGCTGTTGTGCCTGTTGAGGGTCGTGGACCATCATATAAAAAGGCTGAAGGAGAACGACATGTACTGTGTGTGCAAGCATGATTTTTGTTCAATTCCCGGTTCCTAAAAATTATCTCCGGGTTCCTAAAATCGATGCCATACCTGTACTCTATTGTGCAAAAGGATGGCATATGTGGTGTTTCATGCTGTTGTGCCTGTTGAGGGTCGTGGACCATCGTATAAAAAGGCTGAAGGAGGGGGGCGGAGCTTAGCCATGCAGGCGAATGGCTGTGTTTTGAAAAAGCTCCTGAATTCTCTGACAGTACAACAAGCTAAATATGGCATTTTCCTAACCCACTTTCCCTAACCTGCGAGGGGTAACTTGGCACATCTCCCTGCCTAGCGGGACTTTACAAACGTTGGCCGTCTGCACCGCTAAACCTTTCAAGAGGAGCAGAGAGGACCGGAGCACGCAGACTGGACGGAGCAGGAGGCCTTCTGCATCGGATCTACCAACGCAGGTACCATTCACAACTGTCAAGCCGGATCCGCATAGCTAGAGAGGAGGCAACAAGGAGAGCAACAGCCCGGAATTCATAGCGGGGACTGCGGAGGTCAAAGCATAGTTACCGCTGCAAGGTAAGAAGTTGGCAAAAATACACGCACCGCCACGAGGCCACACCATATGTGCTCCGCTCTCTCTATACCGCCACCCCTGAATAAATAACCTCCTGGACCTGGTCTGGAGCAGCTCTAAGTGCAAAAAACATGCTCCTTGCATAGCATTTGCTAGATCCAAGAACCACCAGTACCTACACCTTTACGAGGAACGTCACGCAGCACTATCATACAGCCCTCCATCTTGCTAGTACACAAGTAACACAGCGGCCCTCATCAGAATAAAGCAGCTATAGTCTCGACTATCAAGCTTCCCTCAGGCCTTAATTGAGCACCCCAGCCACTTTTTAATACTACCTCGAGCTTATTAAAAAAGCAGTAAGGGAAAAAAAAAAAAAAAAAGAAGAAAAAATTAATACACAAATAAAAAAAGGGAAATAAATATAAAGAAAACAAATGACTCAAGGAGCAAGATAGGAAAGGAGGGTGTGTCACATGGTTAGCACTCTTCCACACACAAATTCAGTCTTCCAACATAACTGATGCAACGATTGGCAGACAGGTCCAGTTAACACATTCTCTAGGGATAGGGACCTGTTCAGTTATGCCTTGCAAAAAAATTAACAGAATAGATAAAAGCACACCTGTCCGCACTCTGAGCGGCTATTTAAAACAAGTGGAACATAATAATTTGGAAACCCTGTGCAGCATAGACTCCCATCAAACTGCTCCTCTACCATCTCAGCAAATTACAGACACACAAACCATGCAGCACATTACAAGGGAAGATCTGCAACAATTATCCTCAAAAGAGGACATCAGAAATGCAGTCAAAGAAATGCAAGATTTATTTAATGACCTCAGAAAAGAAATTTGCTCACTAGACACCAGACTGACCCACACTGAAGCCAAACAAACTGAGACCAACACAACAGTCACACAGATGCAATTTGAAATTCAACAGCAGTCAGAGACCATACAAATTTTATCTGACAAAATAGAAGACCTGGACAATGGGGGGCGTCATAACAATTTGAGAATTAGAGGGGTCTCAGAAACAATACACCCCCCAGCTATAGAGGGATACTTACAGAGTTTGTTTCGTACACTTAAAGACACCCCAACATCTCCTGAACTGCCTCTAGAACGAGCTCATAGGGCTCTACGAGCAAGACCACCCCCAAAGGCACCCCCCAGAGACATCATAGTCCGCTTCTTAAATTTCAAGGATAAAGAGGAGATTCTCAGACATGTACGCAATAAGCAGCCAGTTCATCACGCAGGCGAGGAATTACAAATTTTCTCTGACCTCTCTCCAGCTACATTATTGAAAAGAAGGGAGTTAGCCCCCATCACATCGAAATTGAGGGCTCACAACATTCAATACCGTTGGGGCTTTCCTGTATCTCTAATCGCTACAGGGAACAACAAGACAGCGATTTTCTGACCTGGTTCGGATGCTCGGGCCTTTTTGGCTAGTCTCTCAATAGAGGATAGCACACACCCACAGAATGCAGTGCTGGAGACCTCCACCTCAACCTCCTGAAGCTGAGGTCGGATTGACCACACATCACCTGTTGCGACGGGTGGCCACGCCATCCGATCCTGTCAACTCAGTATCCTTTATGTTTTATAAAGATGGGGAGGGAGGAGGACCTCCTCCCCAATTAGAGTTGGGAGGGTCTTTGTGATCCTAGTTTGAACTGCCTCTCCATTGATACCAGAAGTCTGCCTTGGGCCAGTTTTGAGTGCTTGAGGCAATAAAGAAACATAGAGTTTTTTTAAAAGTTATCTTTATTGCTAAGTGTTTATAGTTTGATGCATGAATGCACTGTCTAGCTTTACCACTGACACAGAGAATTCCATGCACTTCTGTTGTTGTTAAAAAACGTTTTATGCTGACGTCCCGTTGGGTATAGTTTAGTGATGTTACTGTAACAGAATGCCTTGCTCCCCCCTCCTCCCCATCCCCCCCCTGTTCCCCCTCCTCTCCTCTTCTCCCTCCCCTCCCACTCCACCCTTCCTTGTCTTTCCCTCCCCTTTCCTTTACAGCGAACCCTCTAAGGGCCTATGAGAAGAAAAGAGCTATAAAGTTGTTTCAAAAGTCACATCTTACTATTAAGTGGTTATAATTATATACCTGTATATGTAAGCTACCTATACCACAGACCTAGAGAACTCCAACACACCCTGAGCCCGCCTTGGGTTCACGAGGTGACAAAGAAACATTAGGTTACCTTAAAAGTTATTTCCATTTTTATCTGGTTACAGTATTTTGAATGACTGTGTTGTCTAACTACGCCACCTACATGGAAAACCCTATGCAATTTTGTTGATGTTTAAAAACGTTTATGTTCAAATCTTGCTAGGCATAACTTCATAATAGTAATGTAACAGACAACCTTGTTCCCCCTCCCCCTTCCCAACCCTCCCCTCTTTTCTTCCTTCCCCTCCCCCCTCCCTCGTCCTCTCCTCCCCCCCTATATCCTGTGCCCTTTATAAGCCTAAAAAGAAATATATAGCTGCTATCAAGTGAATATGGCTTTATGATGATGCTTAAAAACTGTTTATGTTGATATCCTGTCTAGTATAGTAGTATGATTATAATGTAACAGATTGCTTCTCACACCCCTCTCCCCAACAGTCTTTTCCCTCCTCCCTCTCCCTTCCATCTTTCTCTCACCCTTACCCTTCCCTTCCTCCTTTCCTCCATCCCCCTCCCCCTCTACCTCATCCTTCTCTCTTCCCCTCCTCATCCTTCCTTTTCTCTTCCCCCGTCCCCCATCCCTCCTCCCCTCTCCCTCATCCCCCTTTTCTCCCTTACCCTTCTTCCCCTTTTTCATCCCCTCCCTCCTACCCCTTCCCTCCCACCATCCTTCCCCCTCTCTCCCTCCCCCCTTCTCATTTGCCCTTCTTTACCATCCCTTCTCCCCTCCCCCGATGCCATATCAGTGATACATCCAGGGGCTGGAAATTCCTTCACCTTGGAAATCCTTATTGATGTAATAAAGTTTGTACTTGCCAGAGGATTACTATCCCTTTCTTACCTCTACTTCCACATGGGTGGTTTACTTTAACAGCCCGAGTAGTTGTTACCTCCTTCATTTCCAGCAGAGGTTCTTACTTCTCTTCACTTTCCCTTATTTCTTTAAGTTGCCTGAATTACATTAGGTAACTTTGTCCCTTCCTCCTTCCTGCAGTGTGTTCCTACCTTCTACGCTCACTCACCTTCTGACTCTCTCCCCTACCCCTCTTTTTTTTTTTTCCCCTCCCTTATCCCTCCACACAAGATGGCCCATCCACAAAGTAGGTTTGGCCTACATAGTCTCAACTTTACCACGATAAATGCAAAGGGTCTAAACGATCCGGGTAAAATATCGATAGCAATGAGAGAACTTGGTAAATTACATAGCCATATTCTCTTTTTTCAGGAGACCCATTTTCGTAAGGGCAGAGAGCCAAAGTGGAACCCGAAGCAATATCCAACGGCACTATTTGCCTCGGGTAACTCTAAGAAATGCGGAGTTGGTATCCTAGTACACCACTCCATTCCACTAAAAATCTCACATATTGAAAGAGATCCCGAGGGCAGGTACTTACTCTTAACAGGCATGCTCTATGACCATCCGCTGACATTAGCTACACTCTATGCCCCAAACTCAGACCAACATCACTTTATGAAAAAAAATTCAAAGCTTCTATTGGACCTAGCTAAGGGCCCCATTTTTCTATCGGGAGACCTCAATATACCACTTGATGCAAGCATTGACACTTCCAGCGGCTCAACCAGTATCCCCAGTAAAATTACTAGATCAGTCAAGTCAACTATCACAAACTTACAATTACATGACGTTTGGAGATCACTTCATCCAACAAATAAGGATTACACATATTATTCTCCACCACACAACAAATACTCTCGTATAGACTATTTTCTCTTTGACTCAACTGGATTAGACATGGTGAATAAAAGTACAATAGGCTCTATAACATGGTCGGATCATGCTGCTCTAACTTGTAACATACAATGGCCTGACTTGCCCTCTACAACGTACATATGGAAACTAGACGACTTTCTCCTAGAGAACCCAGAGATAAAAGCAGATATCCTGAAATCCATTTTAGATTACTTAAAACATAATGATCCCACACACACTTCTATTACATCCTTCTGGGAGGCACACAAATGCGTTGTTCGCGGAGAATTTCTTAAACACAAGGCCCGCTTGATCAGACAACAAAACTTGAAACACAAACAGATTTTAGACAATATTAATGACCTAGAAACTACCCATAAAAGTGACCCAAATAATAAAGAGGTAAGCAAATCCTTAGAGTGTGCTAAACATCAACTCAAAACACACCAACTCGAGACCTATCACCGCAAGTTACTGGTAACTAAACAACAATATTATGAAGGGGGCAACAAACCAGGCAAAATACTAGCTAGATGCATACTTAGACAGCAACTCAAATCGCACATTCACTATATACAGGACGTAGACGGTACAGTACTGAGAGGTAGTAAACAAATAGCGAACTCCTTCCATGCCTATTATACTAAGCTCTACAACATCTCTCACACGCAGGACACACCGCACCAAGCAAATCATACAATTGACAGACAAAAGTCAATAGACGACTACTTATCCACGATAGGTCTCCCTCAGCTGAGCGGTGAGGACAGGGACTCCCTTGATGCTCCCATTACCGCTGACAAACTCTCCCAAGCTATAAAAGACCTCCCTGGTGGGAAGAGCCCTGGCCTGGATGGGTTTAGTCCCGGGTACTATAGGACATTCCTGAAGTCTCTGGGACCCCCCATGCACTTGCAAGTTCGATGTTAGAGGCCCACATTGCGGTTATACCTAAGCCTGGAAAGCCCCATACCTCCCCTGCCAATTTCCGTCCCATCTCATTGCTCAACTCCGACGTGAAGGTCTTCGCCAAGATATTGGCAAGGAGACTCAACAAATTTCTTCCTGACCTGGTTGATTCCGGCCAGGTTGGGTTTATACCCGGTCGTGAAGCGCGAGACAATGTGACTAAGGTGATTCAACTAATCAGCCACGCACAAAACGAGGGCTTGCCTATGGTCCTCTTCTCGACCGACGCGGAGAAGGCCTTCGACCGCGTCGACTGGCTTTTTCTGCGTTGAGTAATGACAGCTATGAATTTTGGCGAACCCTTCATTAATATGACTTTCGCATTGTACTCAAAGCCAAACGCACGAGTCCGGCTTAATGGCACGCTCACAGAAACTTTTACAATCTCGAACGGGACTAGGCAGGGGTGTCCCCTATCGCCGCTCCTTTTCGCACTGTCTATTGAAGCACTAGCGCATAAGGTAAGAGGGAACCCATTGATAACGGGGATGCGGGTGGGCGAAGTCGAAATTAAACAAGCACTCTACGAGGATGATATTCTGTACACACTCACAGACGCGGAGACTTCTGTTCCAGAACTACTGCACGAGCTAGAACAATACGGAAGACTTTCAAACTTCCACTTAAACTTATCTAAGTCCGAGTTGCTGAATATTAACGCCCCTTTAGAACACATACAGAACCTAGCCTCAAACCACCAAATCACAATAACTACTTCCAAGTTGAAGTATCTAGGCATATATCTATCTGCCAACTCTTCTGACCTTTTCAAAAACAACTATTTAACACTAAAAAGGAAATTACCAATGACATGTCTTCTTGGAAGAACAAAATGTTGTCTTGGCTAGGGAAAATTGGCCTAATCAAAATTAATATTTTACCTCGCATACTTTACATAATGCAAACGGTCCCTATCTCACTACCCAAAGACTTCCTAGCTCAATTACAACGCTCCATTGAACAGTTTGTATGGTCTGGTACAAGACCTAGGGTTCCTAGGAAAACCATGTACCTCCCTCGCGACAAAGGCGGGCTGGGGTTTCCCGACTTGTCTAAATATAGACAAGCTATACTCCTGCAAAGACTTATTGAATGGTCACGAAACACGCCGCAAAAACAATGGGTTAGACTAGATGGTCAAATTTTCAAACAAAATAACATTGGCGCCATGGCATGGATCCCTGCCTCGCACCGTCCCAAACTGATATTTAAATATCACCTAACCCTTACAACTTTACAGGAATGGGATAAATTATTAGCCACTAGCACCCACATTTCATCGACCTATTCCCCAATGATTCCTATCATAGAAAACCCTGAATTACCATATCATATCCTGGCCACGCGCCTGGGTTCTAATTATAGACTTCGCGACGGTATCCTACATTTCGCACTTGACGCAGGGAAGCTCCGCTCGCAACGTGATCTCTCAGAACAACACGGAAAACTCTTTCATTCCTGGCTTAGATACCACCAATTATCACATTTCCTGCTACAACATAAACGCAGGGAGAACTTTGGTAGAGAGCTCACACCGTTTGAAGCTCTATGTGTGGATGATACTCCGCCTAGATGGTTGATCTCCAAAGTTTACAAACTCTTGCTTCTCCCGCCTGACTCCCAACTCCCTACTTACACCCGGGCTTGGTGTAGCGATCTAAATAACATAATAGATGAGGAGGCATGGCTTAGAGAGTTTACTCTAACAAAAAGATCCTCAGTCTCAGTGATTGTTCAAGAAATCCACCTTAAGTTGTTAACCAGGTGGTATTACACCCCGGTGAGGCTTCACAGGCTCTTCCCATCCGCCAGCCCCTTGTGTTGGAGGGGCTGTGGCGGTCATGGCATGCTCCTCCACATATGGTGGACAACATCATGACTGTGGCTTTCATCAACCATCAAGGGGGAACAAGAAGTTCCCTAGCGATGTTAGAAGTTTCAAAAATAATTCACTGGGCAGAGATTCACTCTTGCCACCTATCAGCTATCCATATCCCAGGTGTAGAGAACTGGGAGGCAGATTTTCTAAGTCGTCAGACTTTTCATCCAGGGGAGTGGGAACTCCATCCAGAGGTGTTTGCACAATTGATTCATCGTTGGGGCAAACCAGAACTGGATCTCATGGCGTCTCGCCAGAACGCCAAGCTTCCGTGTTACGGATCCAGGTCCAGGGATCCCAAGGCAACACTGATAGATGCTCTAGCAGCGCCCTGGTCTTTCAACCTGGCTTATGTGTTTCCACCATTTCCTCTACTCCCTCGACTGATTGCCAAGATCAAGCAGGAGAGAGCATCTGTGATTCTAATAGCACCTGCGTGGCCACGCAGGACCTGGTATGCAGATCTAGTGGACATGTCATCCTTTCCACCATGGTCTCTGCCTCTGAGACAGGACCTTCTACTTCAGGGTCCTTTCAACCATTCAAATCTAATTTCTCTGAGACTGACTGCCTGGAGATTGAACGCTTGATTTTATCAAAGGGTGGCTTCTCTGAGTCAGTCATTGATAGCTTAATACAGGCACGAAAGCCTGTCACCAGGAAAATATACCATAAGATTTGGCGTAAATATCTTTATTGGTGTGAATCCAAGGGTTACTCATGGAGTAAGGTCAGGATTCCCAGGATATTATCCTTTCTCCAAGAAGGTTTGGAAAAAGGACTGTCTATTCTTTTGCACAAGCGTCTGGCAGATGTTCCAGACGTTCAGGCATTTTGTCAGGCTTTAGTTAGAATCAAGCCTGTGTTTAAACCTGTTGCTCCACCATGGAGTTTAAATTTGGTTCTTAAGGTTCTTCAAAGAGTTTCGTTTGAACCTCTTCATTCCATAGATATCAAACTTTTATCTTGGAAAGTTCTTTTTTTGGTAGCTATTTCCTCGGCTCGTAGAGTCTCCGAGTTATCTGCCTTACAATGTGATTCTCCTTATCTGATTTTTCATACGGATAAGGTAGTCCTGCGTACCAAACCTGGGTTTTTACCTAAGGTGGTATCTAACAAGAATATCAATCAAGAGATTGTTGTTCCATCCTTGTGTCCTAATCCTTCTTCGAAGAAGGAACGTCTATTACACAATCTGGACGTGGTTCGTGCTTTAAAGTTTTACTTACAAGCTACTAAAGATTTTCGTCAAACATCTGCTTTGTTTGTTGTCTACTCTGGACAGAGGAGAGGTCAAAAGGCTTCAGCAACCTCTCTTTCTTTTTGGCTAAGAAGCATAATCCGCTTAGCCTATGAGACTGCTGGACAGCAGCCTCCTGAAAGGATTACAGCTCATTCTACTTGAGCTGTGGCTTCCACTTGGGCCTTTAAAAATGAGGCTTCTGTTGAACAGATTTGCAAGGCGGCAACTTGGTCTTCGCTTTTTTTTCAAAAATTCTACAAATTTGATACTTTTGCTTCTTCGGAGGCTATTTTTGGGAGAAAGGTTTTACAGGCAGTGGTACCTTCCGTTTAAGTGCCTGCCTTGTCCCTCCCTTCATCCGTGTACTTTAGCTTTGGTTTTGGTATCCCACAAGTAATGGATGATCCGTGGACTGGATACACCTTACAAGAGAAAACACAATTTATGCTTACCTGATAAATTTATTTCTCTTGTGGTGTATCCAGTCCACGGCCCGCCCTGTCATTTTAAGGCAGGTAATTTTTAAATTTAAACTACAGTCACCACTGCACCCTATGGTTTCTCCTTTCTCGGCTTGTTTTCGGTCGAATGACTGGATATGGCAGTTAGGGGAGGAGCTATATAACAGCTCTGCTGTGGGTGTCCTCTTGCAACTTCCTGTTGGGAATGAGAATATCCCACAAGTAATGGTTGATCCGTGGACTGGATACACCACAAGAGAAATAAACATATCAGGTAAGCATAAATTGTGTTATTATTTAAAAAAGAATAGTTGTCTCTTGATGTATTTGCAGGCAATTTTTTGCAGCAGTAAAAAATATGTTGTGCTTTGGAAAATGGATGTGCGCTGATACCTCTTTTTTTGTTTGTGTAATTACTGGGTCATATTGGCAGCACTCCCAGATGTGGATTTAAACTTTTTGTAAGGTGTGCTAAAAAAACAAATTTTGTATTTGTATTTGTATTTAAAATTACCAGGGAGACTGACCATCTCCCATTGGTTTAAGCACCCCACCCAAGTTCAGGTGTGCTCATAACAGTGTTATAGAGTTGTGAATAAAAAGCCAGGGAGTCTCATTCTATTATGAAGAGTAAAAGCAGGAATGTTTCAGCCCTCTGTGGCAAAAGGACTGTAGAGTAGGACCAGTCGAATTGGGGCACCTTGAAAGTGGTGACTGGCTAAGCAGAATATGGCCATATTGTGTGACTAAGTTCCCTATATTATTTAAAAAAGAATAGTTGTCTCTTGATGTATTTGCAGGCAATTTTTTGCAGCAGTAAAAAATATGTTGTGCTTTGGAAAGTGGATGTGCGCTGATACCTCTTTGTTTGTGTAATTACTGGGTCATATTGGCAGCACTCCCAGATGTGGATTTAAACTTTTTGTAAGGTGTGCTAAAAAAACAAATTTTGTATTTGTATTTGTATTTAAAATTACCAGGGAGACTGACCATCTCCCATTGGTTTAAGCACCCCACCCAAGTTCAGGTGTGCTCATAACAGTGTTATAGAGTTGTGAATAAAAAGCCAGGGAGTCTCATTCTAATATGAAGAGTAAAAGCAGGAATGTTTCAGCCCTCTGTGGCAAAAGGACTGTAGAGTAGGACCAGTCGAATTGGGGCAATTTGAAAGTGGTGACTGGCTAAGCAGAATATGGCCATATTGTGTGATTAAGTTCCCAATTTCTCTTGTAAGGTGTATCCAGTCCACGGATCTTCCATTATTTGTGGGATATTCTCATTCCCAACAGGAAGTTGCAAGAGGACACCCACAGCAGAGCTGTTATATAGCTCCTCCCCTAACTGCCATATCCAGTCATTCTCTTGCAACTCTCAACAAGCATGGAGGTATTAAGAGAGATTGGTTAAATATAGTTAGTTTTTTTACTTCAATCAAAAGTTTGTTATTTTTAAATAGTACCTGAGTTGTGCTATTTTATCCCAGGCAGTAAATAGAAGAAGAATATGCCTGAGGTTTCTATGATCTTAGCAGGTTGTAACTAAGATCCATTGCTGTTCTCACATATGTCTGAGGAGAGAGGTAACTTCAGCGGGAGAATGGCGTGCAGGTTACTCTGCTATGAGGTATGTGCAGTTACAATTTTTTCTAGAAATGGAAATGCTAGAAAATGCTGCTGATACCGGATTAATGTAAGTTAAGCATGAATACAGTGATTTAATAGCGACTGGTATCATGCTTACTCTCATGGGTAATACCCTTTTAAAATTGCAATATAAAACGTTTGCTGGCATTTTTAAACCTTTTTATATATGCTTTGGTGATAAAACTTTATTGGGGCCTAGTTTTTTTCCACATGGCTGGCTTAAATTTTGCCTAGAAACAGTTTCCTGAGGCTTTCCACTGTTGTAGTATGAGTGGAAGGGGCCGATTTTAGCGCTTTTTTGCGCAGCTAAATTACAGACTGAGATATCCAGCTTCCCTCAGAAGTTCCCTGAATGCTATAGGACATCTTTGAAGGGCTCAAAGGCTTTCCAAAATCGTTTTTTGGGGAAGGTAGGGGCACAGCAGGCTGTGGCAGTTTGTTGTGACTGTTAAAAAAATTCTATATCGTTTTTTTGATCCATTTTTTGAACTAAAGGGTTAATCATCCATTTGCAAGTGGGTGCAATGCTCTGTTAGCTTATTACATACACTGTAAAAATTTAGTTTGATTTACTGCCTTTTTTCACTGTTTTTCAAATTTTGACAAAATTTGTTTCTCTTAAAGGCACAGTACCGTTTATTATATTTGCTTGTTAACTTGATTCAAAGTGTTTTCCAAGCTTGCTAGTCTCATTGCTAGTCTGAATAAACATGTCTGACATAAAGGAAACTCCTTGTTCATTATGTTTAAAAGCCATGGTGGAACCCCCTCTTAGAATGTGTACCAAATGCACTGATTTCACTTTAAGCAATAAAGATCATATTATGTCTTTAAAAAATTTATCACCAGAGGAATCTGACGAGGTGGAAGTTATGCTGACTAACTCTCCCCACGTGTCAGATCCTTTGACTCCCGCTCAAGGGACTCACGCTCAAATGGCGCCAAGTACATCCAGGGCGCCCATAGCGTTTACTTTACAAGACATGGCGGCAGTCATGGATAATACACTGTCAGCGGTATTAGCCAGACTACCTGAATTTAGAGGTAAGCGCGATAGCTCTGGGGTTAGACAAAATGCAGAGCATACTGACGCTTTAAGAACCATGTCTGATACTGCCTCACAATATGCAGAAGCTGAGGAAGGAAAGCTTCAGTCTGTGGGTGATGTTTCTGACTCAGGAATGATTCCTGACTCTGATATTTCTACATTTAAATTTAAGCTTGAACACCTCCGCGTGTTGCTCAGGGAGGTTTTAGCTGCTCTGAATGACTGTGATACAATTGCAGTGCCAGAGAAATTGTGTAGACTGGATAAATACTATGCAGTGCCGGTGTGTACTGATGTTTTTCCAATACCTAAAGGTTTACAGAAATTATTAATAAGGAATGGGATAGACCAGGTGTGCCGTTCTCTCCCCCTCCTATTTTTAGAAAAATGTTTCCTATAGATGCCACCACACGGGACTTATGGCAGACAGTCCCTAAGGTGGAGGGAGCAGTTTCTACTCTAGCAAAGCGTACTACTATCCCTGTCGAGGACAGTTGTGCTTTTTTAGATCCAATGGATAAAAAATTAGAAGGTTACCTTAAGAAAATGTTTATTCAACAAGGTTTATCCTACAGCCCCTTGCATGCATTGCTCCTGTCACTGCTGCTGCGGCGTTCTGGTTTGAGTCTCTGGAAGAGGCTTTACAGGTAGCGACTCCATTGGATGACATACTTGGCAAGCTTAGAGCACTTAAGCTAGCCAATTCCTTTGTTTTCTGATGCCATTGTTCATTTGACTAAACTAACGGCTAAGAATTCTGGTTTTGCTATACAGGCGCGCAGGGCGCTATGGCTTAAATCATGGTCAGCTGACGTGACTTCAAAATCTAAGCTGCTTAACATTCCCTTCAAGGGGCAGACCCTATTCGGGCCTGGATTGAAGGAGATTATTGCTGATATCACTGGAGGAAAAGGTCATTCCCTTCCTCAGGACAGGTCCAAATCAAGGGCCAAAAAGTCTAATTTTCGTGCCTTTCGAAACTTCAAGGCAGGTGCGGCATCAACTTCCTCTAATGCAAATCAAGAGGGAACTGTTGCTCAGTCCAAGATGGTCTGGAGACCAAACCAGACCTGGAACAAAGGTAAGCAGGCCAAAAAACCTGCTGCTGCCTCTAAGACAGCATGAAGGAACGGCCCCCTATCTGGTAACGGATCTAGTAGGGGGCAGACTTTCACTCTTCACCCAGGTGTGGGCAAGAGATGTCCAGGATCCCTGGGCGTTGGAAATTATATCCCAGGGATATCTTCTGGACTTCAAAGCTTCCCCCCCAAAAGGGAGATTTCACCTTTCACAATTATCTGCAAACCAGATAAAGAGAGAGGTATTCTTACACTGTGTACGAGACCTCCTAGTTATGGGAGTGATCCATCCAGTTCCAAAGGAGGAACAGGGACAGGGTTTTTACTCAAATCTGTTTGTGGTTCCCAAAAAAGAGGGAACCTTCAGACCAATTTTGGATCTAAAGATCTTAAACAAATTCCTCAAAGTTCCATCATTCAAGATGGAAACTATTCGTACCATCCTACCTATGATCCAGGAAGGTCAATATATGACTACAGTGGATCTAAAGGATGCTTATCTTCACATTCCGATACACAAAGATCATCATCGGTTTCTCAGGTTTGCCTTTCTAGACAGGCATTACCAGTTTGTAGCTCTTCCCTTTGGATTAGCTACAGCCCCAAGAATCTTTATGAAGGTTCTAGGGTCGCTTCTGGCGGTCCTAAGGCCGCGGGGCATAGCAGTGGCCCCTTATTTAGACGACATCCTGATACAGGCGTCAAACTTCCAAATTGCCAAGTCTCATATGGACATAGTACTGGCATTTCTGAGTTCACATGGGTGGAAAGTGAACGAGGAAAAGAGTTCTCTATCCCCACTCACAAGAGTTTCCTTCCTAGGGACTCTGATAGATTCTGTAGAAATGAAAATTTACCTGACGGAGTCCAGGTTATCAAAGCTTTTAAATTCCTGCCGTGTTCTTCATTCCATTCCGTGCCCTTCAGTGGCTCAGTGTATGGAAGTAATCTGCTTAATGGTAGCGGCAATGGACATAGTGCCGTTTGCACACTTACATCTCAGACCGCTGTAACTATGCATGCTCAGTCAGTGGAACGGGGATTACACAAATTTGTCCCCTCAACTGAATCTGGACCAAGAGACCAGGGATTCTCTTCTCTGGTGGCTATCTCAGGTCCATCTGTCCTAAGGTATGACCTTTCGCAGGCCAGATTGGACAATTGTAACAACAGATGCCAGCCTTCTAGGTTGGGGTGCAGTCTGGAACTCCCTGAAGGCTCAGGGATCGTGGACTCAGGAGGAGACTCTGCTTCCAATAAATATTCTGGAACTAAGAGCGATATTCAATGCTCTTCAGGCTTGGCCTCAGTTAGCAAATCTGAGGTAAATCAGATTTCAGTCGGACAACATCATGACTGTGGCTTTCATCAACCATCAAGGGGGAACAAGAAGTTCCCTAGCGATGTTAGAAGTTTCAAAAATAATTCACTGGGCAGAGATTCACTCTTGCCACCTATCAGCTATCCATATCCCAGGTGTAGAGAACTGGGAGGCAGATTTTCTAAGTCGTCAGACTTTTCATCCAGGGGAGTGGGAACTCCATCCAGAGGTGTTTGCACAATTGATTCATCGTTGGGGCAAACCAGAACTGGATCTCATGGCGTTTCACCAGAATGCCAAGCTTCCGTGTTACGGATCCAGGTCCAGGGATCCCAAGGCAACACTGATAGATGCTCTAGCAGCGCCCTGGTCTTTCAACCTGGCTTATGTGTTTCCACCATTTCCTCTACTCCCTCGACTGATTGCCAAGATCAAGCAGGAGAGAGCATCTGTGATTCTAATAGCACCTGCGTGGCCACGCAGGACCTGGTATGCAGATCTAGTGGACATGTCATCCTTTCCACCATGGTCTCTGCCTCTGAGACAGGACCTTCTACTTCAGGGTCCTTTCAACCATTCAAATCTAATTTCTCTGAGACTGACTGCCTGGAGATTGAACGCTTGATTTTATCAAAGGGTGGCTTCTCTGAGTCAGTCATTGATAGCTTAATACAGGCACGAAAGCCTGTCACCAGGAAAATATACCATAAGATTTGGCGTAAATATCTTTATTGGTGTGAATCCAAGGGTTACTCATGGAGTAAGGTCAGGATTCCCAGGAAATTATCCTTTCTCCAAGAAGGTTTGGAAAAAGGACTGTCTATTCTTTTGCACAAGCGTCTGGCAGATGTTCCAGACGTTCAGGCATTTTGTCAGGCTTTAGTTAGAATCAAGCCTGTGTTTAAACCTGTTGCTCCACCATGGAGTTTAAATTTGGTTCTTAAGGTTCTTCAAGGAGTTTCGTTTGAACCTCTTCATTCCATAGATATCAAACTTTTATCTTGGAAAGTTCTTTTTTTGGTAGCTATTTCCTCGGCTCGTAGAGTCTCCGAGTTATCTGCCTTACAATGTGATTCTCCTTATCTGATTTTTCATACGGATAAGGTAGTCCTGCGTACCAAACCTGGGTTTTTACCTAAGGTGGTATCTAACAAGAATATCAATCAAGAGATTGTTGTTCCATCCTTGTGTCCTAATCCTTCTTCGAAGAAGGAACGTCTATTACACAATCTGGACGTGGTTCGTGCTTTAAAGTTTTACTTACAAGCTACTAAAGATTTTCGTCAAACATCTGCTTTGTTTGTTGTCTACTCTGGACAGAGGAGAGGTCAAAAGGCTTCAGCAACCTCTCTTTCTTTTTGGCTAAGAAGCATAATCCGCTTAGCCTATGAGACTGCTGGACAGCAGCCTCCTGAAAGGATTACAGCTCATTCTACTTGAGCTGTGGCTTCCACTTGGGCCTTTAAAAATGAGGCTTCTGTTGAACAGATTTGCAAGGCGGCAACTTGGTCTTCGCTTCAAACTTTTTTCAAAATTCTACAAATTTGATACTTTTGCTTCTTCGGAGGCTATTTTTGGGAGAAAGGTTTTACAGGCAGTGGTACCTTCCGTTTAAGTGCCTGCCTTGTCCCTCCCTTCATCCGTGTACTTTAGCTTTGGTTTTGGTATCCCACAAGTAATGGATGATCCGTGGACTGGATACACCTTACAAGAGAAAACACAATTTATGCTTACCTGATAAATTTATTTCTCTTGTGGTGTATCCAGTCCACGGCCCGCCCTGTCATTTTAAGGCAGGTAATTTTTAAATTTAAACTACAGTCACCACTGCACCCTATGGTTTCTCCTTTCTCGGCTTGTTTTCGGTCGAATGACTGGATATGGCAGTTAGGGGAGGAGCTATATAACAGCTCTGCTGTGGGTGTCCTCTTGCAACTTCCTGTTGGGAATGAGAATATCCCTAAAGTAATGGATGATCCATGGACTGGATACACCACAAGAGAAATATATATATTAGGTAAGCATAAATTGTGTTATTATTTAAAAAAGAATAGTTGTCTCTTGATGTATTTGCAGGCAATTTTTTGCAGCAGTAAAAAATATGTTGTGCTTTGGAAAATGGATGTGCGCTGATACCTCTTTGTTTGTGTAATTACTGGGTCATATTGGCAGCACTCCCAGATGTGGATTTAAACTTTTTGTAAGGTGTGCTAAAAAAACAAATTTTGTATTTGTATTTGTATTTAAAATTACCAGGGAGACTGACCATCTCCCATTAGTTTAAGCACCCCACCCAAGTTCAGGTGTGCTCATAACAGTGTTATAGAGTTGTGAATAAAAAGCCAGGGAGTCTCATTCTATTATGAAGAGTAAAAGCAGGAATGTTTCAGCCCTCTGTGGCAAAAGGACTGTAGAGTAGGACCAGTCGAATTGGGGCACCTTGAAAGTGGTGACTGGCTAAGCAGAATATGGCCATATTGTGTGACTAAGTTTCCAATATTATTTAAAAAAGAATAGTTGTCTCTTGATGTATTTGCAGGCAATTTTTTGCAGCAGTAAAAAATATGTTGTGCTTTGGAAAATGGATGTGCGCTGATACCTCTTTGTTTGTGTAATTACTGGGTCATATTGGCAGCACTCCCAGATGTGGATTTAAACTTTTTGTAAGGTGTGCTAAAAAAACAAATTTTGTATTTGTATTTTTATTTAAAATTACCAGGGAGACGTACCATCTCCCATTGGTTTAAGCACCCCACCCAAGTTCAGTTGTGCTCATAACAGTGTTATAGAGTTGTGAATAAAAAGCCAGGTAGTCTCATTCTATTAAGAAGAGTAAAAGCAGGAATGTTTCAGCCCTCTGTGGCAAAAGGACTGTAGAGTAGGACCAGTCGAATTGGGGCACCTTGAAAGTGGTGACTGGCTAAGCAGAATATGGCCATATTGTGTGACTAAGTTCCCAATATTATTTAAAAAAGAATAGTTGTCTCTTGATGTATTTGCAGGCAATTTTTTTGCAGCAGTAAAAAATATGTTGTGCTTTGGAAAATGGATGTGCGCTGATACCTCTTTGTTTGTGTAATTACTGGGTCATATTGGCAGCACTCCCAGATGTGGATTTAAACTTTTTGTAAGGTATGCTAAAAATACAAATTTTTTCTATTTTTATTTGTATTTAAAATTACTAGGGAGACTGACCATCTCCCATTGGTTTAAGCACCCCACCCAAGTTCAGATGTGCTCATAACAATGTTATAGAGTTGTGAATAAAAAGCCAGGGAGTCTCATTCTATTATGAAGAGGAAAAGCAGGAATGTTTCAGTCCTCTGTGGCAAAAGGATTGTAGAGTAGGACCAGTCGAATTGGGGCACCTTGAAAGTGGTGACTGGCTAAGCAGAATATGGCCATATTGTGTGACTAAGTTCCCAATATTATTTAAAAAAGAATAGTTGTCTCTTGATGTATTTGCAGTTAATTTTTTGCAGCAGTAAAAAATATGTTGTGCTTTGGAAAATGGATGTGCGCTGATACCTCTTTGTTTGTGTAATTACTGGGTCATATTGGCAGCACTCCCAGATGTGGATTTAAACTTTTTGTAAGGTGTGCTAAAAAACAAATTTTGTATTTGTATTTGTATTTAAAATGACCAGGGAGACTGACCATCTCCCATTGGTTTAAGCACCCCACCCAAGTTCAGGTGTGCTCATAACAGTGTTATAGAGTTGTGAATAAAAAGCCAGGGAGTCTCATTCTATTAAGAAGAGGAAAAGCAGGAATGTTTCAGCCCTCTGTGGCAAAAGGACTGTGGAGTAGGACCAGTCGAATTGGGGCACCTTGAAAGTGGTGACTGGCTAAGCCGAATATGGCCATATTGTGTGACTAAGTTCCCAATATTATTTAAAAAAGAATAGTTGTCTCTTGATGTATTTGCAGGCAATTTTTTTGCAGCAGTAAAAAATATGTTGTGCTTTGGAAAATGGATGTGCGCTGATACCTCTTTGTTTGTGTAATTACTGGGTCATATTGGCAGCACTCCCAGATGTGGATTTAAACTTTTTGTAAGGTATGCTAAAAATACAAATTTTTTCTATTTTTATTTGTATTTAAAATTACTAGGGAGACTGACCATCTCCCATTGGTTTAAGCACCCCACCCAAGATCAGATGTGCTCATAACAATGTTATAGAGTTGTGAATAAAAAGCCAGGGAGTCTCATTCTATTATGAAGAGGAAAAGCAGGAATGTTTCAGTCCTCTGTGGCAAAAGGATTGTAGAGTAGGACCAGTCGAATTGGGGCACCTTGAAAGTGGTGACTGGCTAAGCAGAATTTGGCCATATTGTGTGACTAAGTTCCCAATATTATTTAAAAAAGAATAGTTGTCTCTTGATGTATTTGCAGTTAATTTTTTGCAGCAGTAAAAAATATGTTGTGCTTTGGAAAATGGATGTGCGCTGATACCTCTTTGTTTGTGTAATTACTGGGTCATATTGGCAGCACTCCCAGATGTGGATTTAAACTTTTTGTAAGGTGTGCTAAAAAACAAATTTTGTATTTGTATTTGTATTTAAAATGACCAGGGAGACTGACCATCTCCCATTGGTTTAAGCACCCCACCCAAGTTCAGGTGTGCTCATAACAGTGTTATAGAGTTGTGAATAAAAAGCCAGGGAGTCTCATTCTATTATGAAGAGTAAAAGCAGGAATG
The DNA here is from genome assembly GCF_027579735.1 of Bombina bombina. NCBI lineage: Eukaryota > Metazoa > Chordata > Amphibia > Anura > Bombinatoridae > Bombina > Bombina bombina. The sequence continues at coordinate 844,682,705 of NC_069500.1, read as the reverse complement.
TTTCAGCCCTCTGTGGCAAAAGGACTGTAGAGTAGGACCAGTCGAATTGGGGCACCTTGAAAGTGGTGACTGGCTAAGCAGAATATGGCCATATTGTGTGACTAAGTTCCCAATATTATTTAAAAAAGAATAGTTGTCTCTTGATGTAATTGCAGGCAATTTTTTGCAGCAGTAAAAAATATGTTGTGCTTTGGAAAATGGATGTGCGCTGATACCTCTTTGTTCGTGTAATTACTGGGTCATATTGACAGCACTCCCAGATGTGGATTTAAACTTTTTGTAAGGTGTGCTAAAAAAACTAATTTTGTATTTGTATTTAAAATTACCAGGGAGACTGACCATCTCCCATTGGTTTAAGCACCCCACCCAAGTTCAGGTGTGCTCATAAGAGTGTTATAGAGATGTGAATAAAAAGCCAGGGAGTCTCATTCTATTATGAAGAGTAAAAGCAGGAATGTTTCAGCCCTCTGTGGCAAAAGGACTGTAGAGTAGGACCAGTCGAATTGGGTCACCTTGAAAGTGGTGACTGGCTAAGCAGAATATGGCCATATTGTGTGACTAAGTTCCCAATATTATTTTAAAAAGAATAGTTGTCTCGATGTATTTGCAGGCAATTTTTTGCAGCAGTAAAAAATAGGTTGTGCTTTGGAAAATGGATGTGCGCTGATACCTCTTTGTTTGTGTAATTACTGGGTCATATTGGCAGCACTCCCAGATGTGGATTTAAACTTTTTGTAAGGTGTGCTAAAAAAACAAATTTTGTATTTGTATTTGTATTTAAAATTACCAGGGAGACTGACCATCTCCCATTGGTTTAAGCACCCCACCCAAGTTCAGGTGTGCTCATAACAGTGTTATAGAGTTGTGAATAAAAAGCCAGGGAGTCTCATTTTATTATGAAGAGTAAAAGCAGGAATGTTTCAGCTCTCTGTGGCAAAAGGACTGTAGAGTAGGACCAGTCGAATTGGGGCACCTTGTAAGTGGTGGCTGGCTAAGCAGAATATGGCCATATTGTGTGACTAAGTTCCCAATATTATTTAAAAACGAATAGTTGTCTCTTGATGTATTTGCAGGCAATTTTTTGCAGCAGTAAAAAATATGTTGTGCTTTGGAAAATGGATGTGCGCTGATACCTCTTTGTTTGTGTAATTACTGGGTCATATTGGCAGCACTCCCAGATGTGGATTTAAACTTTTTGTAAGGTGTGCTAAAAAAACAAATTTTGTATTTGTATTTGTATTTAAAATTACCAGGGAGACTGACCATCTCCCATTGGTTTAAGCACCCCACCCAAGTTCAGGTGTGCTCATAACAGTGTTATAGAGTTGTGAATAAAAAGCCAGGGAGTCTCATTCTATTATGAAGTGTAAAAGCAGGAATGTTTCAGCCCTCTGTGGCAAAAGGACTGTAGAGTAGGACCAGTCGAATTGGGGCACCTTGAAAGTGGTGACTGGCTAAGCAGAATATGGCCATATTGTGTGACTAATTTCCCAATATTATTTAAAAAAGAATAGTTGTCTCTTGATGTATTGCAGGCAATTTTTTGCAGCAGTAAAAAATATGTTGTGCTTTGGAAAATGGATGTGCGCTGATACCTCTTTGTTTGTGTAATTACTGGGTCATATTGGCAGCACTCCCAGATGTGGATTTAAACTTTTTGTAAGGTGTGCTAAAAAAACAAATTTTGTATTTGTATTTAAAATTACCAGGGAGACTGACCATCTCCAATTGGTTTAAGCACCCCACCCAAGTTCAGGTATGCTCATAACAGTGTTATAGAGTTGTGAATAAAAAGCCAGGGAGTCTCATTCTATTATGAATAGTAAAAGCAGGAATGTTTCAGCCCTCTGTGGCAAAAGGACTGTAGAGTATGACCAGTCGAATTGGGGCACCTTGAAAGTGGTGACTGGCTAAGCAGAATATGGCCATATTGTGTGACTAAGTTCCCAATATAATTTTAAAAAGAATAGTTGTCTCTTGATGTATTTGCAGGCAATTTTTTGCTGCAGTAAAAAATATGTTGTGCTTTGGAAAATGGATGTGCGCTGATACCTCTTTGTTTGTGTAATTACTGGGTCATATTGGCAGCACTCCCAGATGTGGATTTAAACTTTTTGTAAGGTGTGCTAAAAAAACTAATTTTGTATTTGTTTTTAAAATTACCAGGGAGACTGATCATCTCCCATTGGTTTAAGCACCCCACCCAAGTTCAGGTGTGCTCATAACAGTGTTATAGAGTTGTGAATAAAAAGCCAGGGAGTCTCATTCTATTATGAAGAGTAAAAGCAGGAATGTTTCAGCCCTCTGTTGCAAAAGGACTGTAGAGTAGGACCAGTCGAATTGGGGCACCTTGAAAGTCTTGGCTGGCTAAGCAGAATATGGCCATATTGTGTGACTAAGTTCCCAATATTATTTAAAAAAGAATAGTTGTCTCTTGATGTATTTGCAGGCAATTTTTTGCAGCAGTAAAAAATATGTTGTGCTTTGGAAAATGGATGTGCGCTGATACCTCTTTGTTTGTGTAATTACTGGGTCATATTGGCAGCACTCCCAGATGTGGATTTAAACTTTTTGTAAGGTGTGCTAAAGAAACAAATTTTGTATTTGTATTTGTATTTAAAATTACCAGGGAGACTGACCATCTCCCATTGGTTTAAGCACCCCCCCTTTCAGGTGTGCTCATAACAGTGTTATAGAGTTGTGAATAAAAAGCCAGGGAGTCTCATTCTATTATGAAGAGTAAAAGCAGGAATGTTTCAGCCCTCTGTGGCAAAAGGACTGTAGAGTAGGACCAGTCGAATTGGGGCACCTTGAAAGTGGTGACTGGCTAAGCAGAATATGGCCATATTGTGTGACTAAGTTCCCAATATTATTTAAAAAAGAATAGTTGTCTCTTGATGTATTTGCAGGCAATCTTTTGCAGCAGTAAAAAATTTGTTGTGCTTTGGAAAATGGATGTGCGCTGATACCTCTTTGTTTGTGTAATTACTGGGTCATATTGGCAGCACTCCCAGATGTGGATTTAAACTTTTTGTAAAGTGTGCTAAAAAAACTAATTTTGTATTTGTATTTAAAAATACCAGGGAGACTGACCATCTCCCATTGGTTTAAGCACCCCACCCAAGTTCAGGGGTGCTCATAACAGTGGTATAGAGTTGTGAATAAAAAGCCAGGGAGTCTCATTCTATTATGAAGAGTAAAAGCAGGATTGTTTCAGCCCTCTGTAGCAAAAGGACTGTAGAGTAGGACCAGTCGAATTGGGGCACCTTGAAAGTGGTGACTGGCTAAGCCGAATATGGCCATATTGTGTGACTAAGTTCCCAATATTATTTAAAAAAGAATAGTTGTCTCTTGATGTATTTGCAGGCAATGTTTTGCAGCAGTAAAAAAAATATGTTGTGCTTTGGAAAATGGATGTGCACTGATACCTCTTTGTTTGTATAATTACTGGGTCATATTGGCAGCACTCCCAGATGTGGATTTAAACTTTTTGTAAGGTGTGCTAAAAAAACAAATTTTGTATTTGTATTTGTATTTAAAATTACCAGGGAGACTGACCATCTCGCATTGGTTTAAGCAACCCCCCGTTCAGGTGTGCTCATAACAGTGTTATAGAGTTGTGAATAAAAAGCCAGGGAGTCTCATTCTATTATGAAGAGTAAAAGCAGGAATGTTTCAGCCCTCTGTGGCAAAAGGACTGTAGAGTAGGACCAGTCGAATTGGGGCACCTTGAAAGTGGTGACTGGCTAAGCAGAATATGGCCATATTGTGTGACTAAGTTCCCAATATTATTTAAAAAAGAATAGTTGTCTCTTGATGTATTTGCAGGCAATTTTTTGCAGCAGTAAAAAATATGTTGTGCTTTGGAAAATGGATGTGCGCTGATACCTCTTTGTTTGTGTAATTACTGGGTCATATTGGCAGCACTCCCAGATGTGGATTTAAATATTTTGTAAAGTGTGCTAAAAAACAAATTTTGTATTTGTATTTGTATTTAAAATGACCAGGGAGACTGACCATCTCCCATTGGTTTAAGCACCCCACCCAAGTTCAGGTGTGCTCATAACAGTGTTATAGAGTTGTGAATAAAAAGCCAGGGAGTCTCATTCTATTATGAAGAGTAAAAGCAGGAATGTTTCAGCCCTCTGTGGCAAAAGGACTGTAGAGTAGGACCAGTCGAATTGGGGCACCTTGAAAGTGGTGACTGGCTAAGCAGAATATGGCCATATTGTGTGACTAAGTTCCCAATATTATTTAAAAAAGAATAGTTGTCTCTTGATGTATTTGCAGGCAATTTTTTGCAGCAGTAAAAAATATGTTGTGCTTTGGAAAATGGATGTGCGCTGATACCTCTTTGTTTGTGTAATTACTGGGTCATATTGACAGCACTCCCAGATGTGGATTTAAACTTTTTGTAAGGTGTGCTAAAAAAACAAATTTTGTATTTGTATTTAAAATTACCAGGGAGACTGACCATCTCCCATTGGTTTATGCACCACACCCAAGTTCAGGTGTGCTCATAAGAGTGTTATAGAGTTGTGAATAAAAAGCCAGGGAGTCTCATTCTATTATGAAGAGTAAAAGCAGGAATGTTTCAGCCCTCTGTGGCAAAAGGACTGTAGAGTAGGACCAGTCGAATTGGAGCACCTTGAAAGTGGTGACTGGCTAAGCAGAATATGGCCATATTGTGTGACTAAGTTCCCAATAATATTTTAAAAAGAATAGTTGTCTCGATGTATTTGCAGGCAATTTTTTGCAGCAGTAAAAAAAAATATGTTGTGCTTTGGAAAATGGATGTGCGCTGATACCTCTTTGTTTGTGTAATTACTGGGTCATATTGGCAGCACTCCCAGATGTGGATTTAAACTTTTGTAAGGTGTGCTAAAAAAACAAATTTTGTATTTGTATTTGTATTTAAAATTACCAGGGAGACTGACCATCTCCCATTGGTTTAAGCACCCCACCCAAGTTCAGGTGTGCTCATAACAGTGTTATAGAGTTGTGAATAAAAAGCCAGGGAGTCTCATTCTATTATGAAGAGTAAAAGCAGGAATGTTTCAGCTCTCTGTGGCAAAAGGACTGTAGCGTAGGACCAGTCGAATTGGGGCACCTTGAAAGTGGTGACTGGCTAAGCAGAATATGGCCATATTGTGTGACTAAGTTCCCAATATTATTTAAAAACGAATAGTTGTTTCTTGATGTATTTGCAGGCAATTTTTTGCAGCAGTAAAAAAAAATATGTTGTGCTTTGGAAAATGGATGTGCGCTGATACCTCTTTGTGTAATTACTGGGTCATATTGGCAGCACTCCCAGATGTGGATTTAAACTTTTTGTAAGGTGTGCTAAAAAAACAAAATTTGTATTTGTATTTGTATTTAAAATTACCAGGGAGACTGACCATCTCACATTGGTTTAAGCAACCCCCCGTTCAGGTGTGCTCATAACAGTGTTATAGAGTTGTGAATAAAAAGCCAGGGAGTCTCATTCTATTATGAAGAGTAAAAGCAGGAATGTTTCAGCCCTCTGTGGCAAAAGGACTGTAGAGTAGGACCAGTCGAATTGGGGCACCTTGAAAGTGGTGACTGGCTAAGCAGAATATGGCCATATTGTGTGACTAAGTTCCCAATATTATTTAAAAAAGAATAGTCTCTTGATGTATTTGCAGGCAATTTTTTGCAGCAGTAAAAAATATGTTGTGCTTTGGAAAATGGATGTGCGCTGATACCTCTTTGTTTGTGTAATTAATGGGTCATATTGGCAGCACTCCCAGATGTGGATTTAAACATTTTGTAAAGTGTGCTAAAAAACAAATTTTGTATTTGTATTTGTATTTAAAATGACCAGGGAGACTGACCATCTCCCATTGGTTTAAGCACCCCACCCAAGTTCAGGTGTGCTCATAACAGTGTTATAGAGTTGTGAATAAAAAGCCAGGGAGTCTCATTCTATTATGAAGAGTAAAAGCAGGAATGTTTCAGCCCTCTGTGGCAAAAGGACTGTAGAGTAGGACCAGTCGAATTGGGGCACCTTGAAAGTGGTGACTGGCTAAGCAGAATATGGCCATATTGTGTGACTAAGTTCCCAATATTATTTAAAAAAGAATAGTTGTCTCTTGATGTATTTGCAGGCAATTTTTTGCAGCAGTAAAAAATATGTTGTGCTTTGGAAAATGGATGTGCGCTGATACCTCTTTGTTTGTGTAATTACTGGGTCATATTGACAGCACTCCCAGATGTGGATTTAAACTTTTTGTAAGGTGTGCTAAAAAAACAAATTTTGTATTTGTATTTAAAATTACCAGGGAGACTGACCATCTCCCATTGGTTTAAGCACCCCACCCAAGTTCAGGTGTGCTCATAAGAGTGTTATAGAGTTGTGAATAAAAAGCCAGGGAGTCTCATTCTATTATGAAGAGTAAAAGCAGGAATGTTTCAGCCCTCTGTGGCAAAAGGACTGTAGAGTAGGACCAGTCGAATTGGAGCACCTTGAAAGTGGTGACTGGCTAAGCAGAATATGGCCATATTGTGTGACTAAGTTCCCAATAATATTTTAAAAAGAATAGTTGTCTCGATGTATTTGCAGGCAATTTTTTGCAGCAGTAAAAAATATGTTGTGCTTTGGAAAATGGATGTGCGCTGATACCTCTTTGTTTGTGTAATTACTGGGTCATATTGGCAGCACTCCCAGATGTGGATTTAAACTTTTTGTAAGGTGTGCTAAAAAAACAAATTTTGTATTTGTATTTGTATTTAAAATTACCAGTGAGACTGACCATCTCCCATTGGTTTAAGCACTCCACCCAAGTTCAGGTGTGCTCATAACAGTGTTATAGAGTTGTGAATAAAAAGCCAGGGAGTCTCATTCTATTATGAAGAGTAAAAGCAGGAATGTTTCAGCTCTCTGTGGCAAAAGGACTGTAGAGTAGGACCAGTCGAATTGGGGCACCTTGAAAGTGGTGACTGGCTAAGCAGAATATGGCCATATTGTGTGACTAAGTTCCCAATATTATTTAAAAACGAATAGTTGTTTCTTGATGTATTTGCAGGCAATTTTTTGCAGCAGTAAAAAAAAATATGTTGTGCTTTGGAAAATGGATGTGCGCTGATACCTCTTTGTGTAATTACTGGGTCATATTGGCAGCACTCCCAGATGTGGATTTAAACTTTTTGTAAGGTGTGCTAAAAAAACTAATTTTGTATTTGTATTTGTATTTAAAATTACCAGGGAGACTAACCATCTCCCATTGGTTTAAGCACCCCACCCAAGTTCAGGTGTGCTCATAACAGTGTTATAGAGTTGTGAATAAAAAGCCAGGGAGTCTCATTCTATTATGAATAGTAAAAGCAGGAATGTTTCAGCCCTCTGTGGCAAAAGGACTGTAGAGTAGGACCAGTCGAATTGGGGCACCTTGAAAGTGGTGACTGGCTAAGCAGAATATGGCCATATTGTGTGACTAAGTTCCAAATATTATTTAAAAAAGAATAGTTGTCTTTTGATGTATTTGCAGGCAATTTTTTGCAGCAGTAAAAAATATGTTGTGCTTTGGAAAATGGATGTGCGCTGATACCTCTTTGTTTGTGTAATTACTGGGTCATATTGGCAGCACTCCCAGGTGTGGATTTAAACTTTTTGTAAGGTGTGCTAAAAAAACTAATTTTGTATTTGTTTTTAAAATTACCAGGGAGACTGACCATCTCCCATTGGTTTAAGCACCCCACCCAAGTTCAGGTGTGCTCATAACAGTGTTATAGAGTTGTGAATAAAAAGCCAGGGAGTCTCATTCTATTATGAATAGTAAAAGCAGGAATGTTTCAGCCCTCTGTGGCAAAAGAACTGTAGAGTAGGACCAGTTGAATTGGGGCACTAAGCAGAATATGGCCATATTGTGTGACTAAGTTCCCAATATTATTTAAAAAAGAATAGTTGTCTCTTGATGTATTTGCAGGCAATTTTTTGCAGCAGTAAAAAATATGTTGTGCTTTGGAAAATGGATGTGCGCTGATACCTCTTTGTTTGTGTAATTACTGGGTCATATTGGCAGCACTCCCAGATGTGGATTTAAACTTTTTGTAAGGTGTGCTAAAAAAACAAATTTTGTATTTGTATTTGTATTTAAAATTACCAGGGAGACTGACCATCTCCCATTGGTTTAAGCACCCCACCCAAGTTCAGGTGTGCTCATAACAGTGTTATAGAGTTGTGAATAAAAAGCCAGGGAGTCTAATTCTATTATGAAGAGTAAAAGCAGGAATGTTTCAGCCCTCTGTGGCAAAAGGACTGTAGAGTAGGACCAGTCGAATTGGGGCACCTTGAAAGTGGTGACTGGCTAAGCAGAATATGGCCATATTGTGTGACTAAATTCCCAATATTATTTTAAAAAGAATAGTTGCCTCTTGATGTATTTGCAGGCAATTTTTTGCAGCAGTAAAAAAAAATATGTTGTGCTTTGGAAAATGGATGTGCGCTGATACCTCTTTGTTTGTGTAATTACTGGGTCATATTGGCAGCACTCCCAGATGTGGATTTAAACTTTTTGTAAGGTGTGCTAAAAAAACAAATTTTGTATTTGTATTTAAATTTACCAGGGAGACTGACCATCTCCCATTGGTTTAAGCACCCCACCCAAGTTCAGGTGTGCTCATAACAGTGGTATAGAGTTGTGAATAAAAAGCCAGGGAGTCTCATTCTATTATGAAGAGTAAAAGCAGGAATGTTTCAGCCCTCTGTGGCAAAAGGACTGTAGAGTAGGACCAATAGAATTGGGGCACCTTGAAAGTGGTGACTGGCTAAGCAGAATATGGCCATATTGTGTGACTAAGTTCCCAATATTATTTAAAAAAGAATAGTTAACTCTTGATGTATTTGCAGGCAATTTTTTTGCAGCAGTAAAAAATATGTTGTGCTTTGGAAAATGGATGTGCGCTGATACCTCTTTTTTTGTGTAATTACTGGGTCATATTGGCAGCACTCCCAGATGTGGATTTAAACTTTTTGTAAAGTGTGCTAAAAAAACTAATTTTGTATTTGTATTTGTATTTAAAAATACCAGGGAGACTGACCATCTCCCACTGGTTTAAGCACCCCACCCAAGTTCAGGTGTGCTCATAACAGTGTTATAGAGTTGTGAATAAAAAGCCAGGGAGTCTCATTCTATTATGAAGAGTAAAAGCAGGAATGTTTCAGCCCTCTGTGGCAAAAGGACTGTAGAGTAGGACCAGTCGAATTGGGGCACCTTGAAAGTGGTGACTGGCTAAGCAGAATATGGCCATATTGTGTGACTAAGTTCCCAATATTATTTAAAAAAGAATAGTTGTCTCTTGATGTATTTGCAGGCAATGTTTTGCAGCAGTAAAAAAATATGTTGTGCTTTGGAAAATGGATGTGCGCTGATACCTCTTTGTTTGTATAATTACTGGGTCATATTGGTAGCACTCCCAGATGTGGATTTAAACTTTTTGTAAGGTGTGCTAAAAAAACTAATTTTGTATTTGTATTTGTATTTTAAATTTCCAGGGAGACTGACCATCTCCCATTGGTTTAAGCACCCCCCCCGTTCAGGTGTGCTCATAACAGTATTATAGAGTTGTGAATAAAAAGCCAGGGAGTCTCATTCTATTATGAAGAGTAAAAGCAGGAATGTTTCAGCCCTCTGTAGCAAAAGGACTGTAGAGTAGGACCAGTCGAATTGGGGCACCTTGAAAGTGGTGACTGGCTAAGCAGAATATGGCCATATTGTGTGACTAAGTTCCCAATATTATTTAAAAAAGAACAGTTGTCTCTTGATGTATTTGCAGGCAATGTTTTGCAGCAGTAAAAAAAATATGTTGTGCTTTGGAAAATGGATGTGCGCTGATACCTCTTTGTTTGTATAATTACTGGGTCATATTGGTAGCACTCCCAGATGTGGATTTAATCTTTTTGTAAGGTGTGCTAAAAAAACTAATTTTGTATTTGTATTTATAATTACCAGGGAGACTGACCATCTCCCATTGGTTTAAGCACCCCCCCCCCCCCCCCGTTCAGGTGTGCTCATAACAGTGTTATAGAGTTGTGAATAAAAAGCCAGGGAGTCTCATTCTATTATGAAGAGTAAAAGCAGGAATGTTTCAGCCCTCTGTGGCAAAAGGACTGTAGAGTAGGACCAGTCGAATTGGGGCACCTTGAAAGTGGTGACTGGCTAAGCAGAATATGGCCATATTGTGTGACTAAGTTCCCAGTATTATTTAAAAAAGAATAGTTGTCTCTTGATGTATTTGCAGGCAATTTTTTGCAGCAGTAAAAAATATGTTGTGCTTTGGAAAATGGATGTGCGCTGATACCTCTTTGTTTGTGTAATTACTGGGTCATATTGGCAGCACTCCCAGATGTGGATTTAAACATTTTGTAAAGTGTGCTAAAAAACAAATTTTGTATTTGTATTTGTATTTAAAATTACCAGGGAGACTGACCATCTCCCATTGGTTTAAGCACCCCACCCAAGTTCAGGGGTGCTCATAACAGTGTTATAGAGTTGTGAATAAAAAGCCAGGGAGTCTCATTCTATTATGAAGAGTAAAAGCAGGAATGTTTCAGCCCTCTGTGGCAAAAGGACTGTAGAGTAGGACCAGTCGAAATTGGGGCACCTTGAAAGTGGTGACTGGCTAAGCAGAATATGGCCATATTGTGTGACTAAGTTCCCAATATTATTTAAAAAAGAATAGTTGTCTCTTGATGTATTTGCAGGCAATTTTTTGCAGCTGTAAAAAATATGTTGTGCTTTTGAAAATGGATGTGCGCTGATACCTCTTTGTTTGTGTAATTACTTTGTCATATTGGCAGCACTCCCAGATGTGGATTTAAACTTTTTGTAAGGTTTGCTAAAAAAACAAATTTTGTATTTGTATTTGTATTTAACATAACCAGGGAGACTGACCATCTCCCATTGGTTTAAGCACCCCACCCAAGTTCAGGTGTGCTCATAACAGTGTTATAGAGTTGTGAATAAAAAGCCAGGGAGTCTCATTCTATTATGAAGAGTAAAAGCAGGAATGTTTCAGCCCTCTGTGGCAAAAGGACTGTAGAGTAAGACCAGTCGAATTGGGGCACCTTGAAAGTGGTGACTGGCTAAGCAGAATATGGCCATATTGTGTGACTAAGTTCCAAATATTATTTAAAAAAGAATAGTTGTCTCTTGATGTATTTGCAGGCAATTTTTTGCAGCAGTAAAAAATATGTTGTGCTTTGGAAAATGGATGTGCGCTGATACCTTTTTGTGTGTATGTATATATATATATATATATATATATATATATGTGTGTGTGTGTGTGTATATATATATATATATATATATATATATATGTGTGTGTGTGTAAATATATATATATATATATATATATATATATATATATATGTGTGTGTGTGTGTAAATTTATATATATATATATTTATAGATGTGTGTGTGTGTAAATATATTAAGGTTTAAACCATCTATTCCGTCCTCCTTACTGTCTAATATCTTATCTAGTAAATAAGACACAACACCACTTGTTTGGGAGAAAGAAACGGTCACGGTTCACGTTTATTAAATAAACGCTTTAACTAGTGCCTAAGCGTTATTCTGATTACCCTTAGGCACTTAATCAACCTATCAACGAAACTTGGCAACAAGTTCGTAATCCTAAACGTTGGCGGCATCTCACCCTAACCTTGCCCCTACTAGCAGATGGCTAAGGCCCTTTTCGATACTTGCAGCATGACATCCGGCTGTCACGCCCCATGGCACTCAGAGAGAGCTGTGATGTTCAGAGGTCTTCGGTCCAATTGCGAGGGAGAGGACCCCCAGGCCGGCGCCTGGCAGGCATAACCCCTCCCTTTTCCAGGACCGTCACTCTTCTCTCCTTATGCCCGCTCCCCAGGGCATTGACCACCCGCCAGCTGAGGCATATCCAACCAACCTAGTAAGTCACCCCCAACCAACCTAGTAAGGCACCCCCTGACAGCCAAATCGTACAACCTAACCGCAGGGGTGGATGGCTACATTAAAGGCTCAGTCTTACTGCAGGCTAGCTCAATTAAACCTACCCCCGCCGAGCCAACTCACCCTATTCAGCCGTATCGTAGCCGCCATTCTCCTCTTCAAGGGACGGGTGGGCGGGGAAACCTTCTCCTTGAAGTCTGGAAACCGAAAGAGGCTGATCTCACTGCTGCAGGACCCTATAAAGGTAAGAAATAGACACCTCCTCTCCACTTGCAACATTGTAACAACACAATTTATCATTACTCCAGACTTCAAGTTGGTAAACCCTTAATTTTGTTACAGGCCCACTAGAGGGCCCTCCACTGCCATAAGGTTTAAACCATCTATTCTGTCCTCCTTACTGTCTAATACCTTATCTAGTAAATAAGACACAACACCACTTGTTTGGGAGAAAGAACGGGTCACGGTTCACGTTTATTAAATAAATGCTTTAACTAGTGCCTAAGTGTTATTCTGATTACCCTTAGGCACTTAATCAACCTATCAACGAAACTTGGCAACAAGTTTGTAATCCTAAACGTTGGCGGCATCTCACTCTAACCTAGCCCCTACTAGCAGATGGTCAAGGCCCCTTTCGATACCTGCAGTGTGACACCCGGCTGTCACGCCCCATGGCACTCAGAGAGAGCTGTGATGTTCAGAGGTCTTCGGTCCAATTGCGAGGGAGAGGACCCCCAGGCCGGCGCCTGGCAGGCATAACCCCTCCCTTTTCCAGGACCATCACTCTTCTCTCCTTGTGCCCGCTCCCCAGGGCATTGACCACCCGCCACAAGAGCCAGGCGAACTCTTGCCGCCAAAACAAACTGTTACAAACTGCTATTTGTAACTGGCCCTTTAAATGGAAAATTGCCCTGCTTCCCTGGATTGTGGAGAAGACTATTTGCCAGCCTCCTTCCTCATGACTATGGCCCCTGGAAGATTGTGCCCCTGAAAACGTATTAACTTTTATTTTGTGTGTATGGACCTTTAAGAACCGTCTGGGGACATATTGTGACTTTGGTGAACAATGTCTGTTACAAAAGCATTAGTTTTCCTTGTGTACTGTTAAGTGCTATGTGACAGACCCTTCGGTCAGAACTGAAAGAGTTAACTTTGTTCAGCTTTAAGAAGCTATTTTCTAAATACAAGTTTGCTGGCATCAGCTCTAATTAAGTTTAGTGATAAACATTCCCATTGTCTAATCAACTCTGGAGTCAGACTGCTAGCTGATAAGATGGCCTGCATTGTTTTCTTGTGTGTAACTTGTTATCTGCTGAAGTAATGTAAGTCTATTGTGGCCTGTCAAAGGGCGTTGTCTCTCTATCTAAAGGTACCAAATGTGTGATGGGGGATTTTATGCTTCCCCCCCTGGGAGTGTCCTGTGTGCATGTAACCTCAATAAAAACCAGGCTGGGTGTTCCAGCACCTCAGACCTCTTCTGACCCTCTAACTTGCAGCCTTGACTCATGTTTGTAGGGGACAGCTATAATCACTACAGGGATTGCTATGCTCTTCATACTCCCTTAGCTACTGAGCTCTTGTAAGAGCTCTTGTTCCTGATCCTGCTTCGCTCTACAGAAGGAAGAGGTTCACCTGCTGGAGCCTGGTCATAGGTCCAGGGCGCAGAGCAGACGGCGAGATACCAGCCCAGCAGCGGTTGTTCGTAGAGTCTGCATTACTTATGGTGGCTACGCAGTAGTTATGGTGTCTACAGTGCTGATGATCCTTTGGTGAGCGCTAGGAGCATCCTTTTCTACGGTCCAACTTCCAGCCAGCCTGGAGGCAACCGTAACACAAACCAACAGGAACCCAATAATTAACATAACTCTACCATAACATAACAACCATAACAATATTAAACAGATTGCAACATCAACCATTTCAGCACATACATTAGCGAATAATCATCAACAATGCTCCCCTGACATCCCTTAGGAACATATCCAGCCCCACGTCCGTAAGGTGGACTCCGTCAGGCCTAAATAGGTCCCTTTTGTCGGCCGTGATACTTTCGTGTCTTATCACGAAACCCCCAAGGCCCATGACCGCTCTTCCCATCTCCCTGTTCACCTTCTTGCGCACATTATATGCAGCCCTCTGTGTGACAATGTGCCGCCAATGCAGTCGAGCAACTACATTTGACCACCCCAAAGTCACACCCTGCAACCAAGTGTGCATCCAGTGCACGTCCGCTGTCATTCTTTTAATTAAATCCAGCGCGGGCAATGCCCCCAAATCATTTCCACCAAGGTGCAGCACTAAAACATTAGGCCGACCCCACCTTTTGTGCACCTCCTGCAAGAGTGCCGGCAAATCGGCCCACAACAATCCCCTGCGCCCTAACCACCGAAAGCTTGCCTTGGACGTTGGGAATCCAAGTTGCTGTCCCTCCAGTGATCGCAACACCCTGAGATGAGCCCAGTGGATGTATGAATGCCCTACTATCCATACACGAACCGGAGGCGCTTTCACATTTACAACACCTGGTAAAACAGAGTACACCACCATGAAAAATACCATCCCTTCACAACCTGGGTCCCCAAAGAAAAGCCCCCTCCTTGGAAAATATTGACCCTTACACGCCTGTGTTCTAGCAATGCCCTTTAGTTGGCCTAATATAAGTTTTGTACTGGGTTGATTTCCATCTACCCAAGCACTTAATCTCCGCTGCCGGAATTCCCTTTTGAGCTGCTCTGGTTGCCGCGCCTATTCTAAAGGAATGCAGGGCAATCCTGCTCGGATCCAACCCAGCCTGCTTCGCCATTTTTGCCAGTACCTGGCGGAATTGAAAAACCAACAGGGCCAAACCATCCTCATGTATCAGGAGCAGTTGTCCCCCTGCCGGCCTCACCTTAAGGTATTTCTCCTCACAAACCACCGGACAGCAATCCTCAAACTCCTGTCGTTCAAGGGGCAACCATGCCCCTGCCCCCTCCTGGTCCGTCTTGGACCTGGGCACAAACAAAAGGAGCCCCCCATCCATCAGCTCCAGCTCCAGCTGTACTCCCCTGCAGCCCTTAGCTTTGGCAGACGCGAAAAGCTCACCCACCCTGAGAGCTCCCGCAAACGCCAACACAAATGCCGTTCTAAAAAGAAGCTGCTCGTATTCAGATTCGCATACCCTTGCAACGCCCTTCGCTAGCGCCCGCAATCTCTCCTGGGTAATGGGTTCCCTCCGATCTTTTTGACGGGGGGCCATCCTACCCCACCCCTTCAATACCTTCCTAACTAGGAAGGTTCCGGAGTGATCCACAAAACTAAGTGCCTTATTAAAGAAGGCCAAGGCCGATAGCCGACCGCTCGCGCCGGCCCTACTGACCCCCTCCTTACGCAGCAATGCCAACCAGTCTAGCACCAGCACCCTAGTATCCCTTTGTACCTGTACGCCTCTGAGTTGACAGAAAGCCTCCCAGCTGTTCCAGTGACTCTTATACGCTGACCATGTCCTTGGCGCCAAAGATGCCTTAACCAAGGCTAGGATGCTCATCCAACCTTCAACATCTGCAAAGAGAAGAAGGGCATGTTAACCCCTCCTCCACCGCCATGGGTGCCGCTGCCCTAAACTGCTCCCATTTAAATTGAGAGAGTGCATCCACAATAACATTCTGCACTCCCGGGACGTGTTTGGCGGTAAAATGTATATTGCTCTGCAAACATCGTAATACCAGATGACGCAAGTAGCACACAACCGCTGGCGATGACGCAGACAGCCTGTTAATGGCATACACCACACTCAGGTTGTCTGTCCAGAACATCACCGCTTAATTGGCCAATCTATCACCCAGAATTTCCACTGCCACAACTATCGGGAATAATTCCAAAAGCGTCAGGTTTTTGGTATATCCCCCAGCTATCAAGTCCCTCGGCCATGGAGCTGCGCTCCATTCTCCATCGAGGTATGCTCCGTACCCGAATCCCCCTGCTGCATCCGTGTACAGATTTATTGCCTTGTTGGGTACTTTCCTACCCCTCCAAAGGCACACACCGTTAAAATTCTCCAAGAATTTCTCCCATACCTCCAGGTCCTCCCTGACATCCGCTGTAATGCGTGTCCATTTTGCATGACCTGTAGGGCCCTTCAAAAGGCCCTCCAATCGACGGTTAAAAGCCCTTCCCATAGGGATAACCCGTCCCGCAAAATTCAGGAGGCCCAGCAGCGAGTGGACCTCTTTGATTGTGACCTTGCTCACATCCCTAAGCCTCCGTACCGCCTCCAACATCCGGATCACCTTATCCCTGGGCAGCCTGCATTCTGCCTGCACAGTGTCTATTTCTATGCCCAGAAATGTGAGGCAGGTGCACGGCCCCTGCGTTTTGTCATCCGCGAGCGGCACGCCAAATCGCGCCATCATATCCTGCATGACTTCCATGAGCTGTTCACACTCCGTGGAACCGGCTCTCCCTACCAACAAGAAATTGTCCAAGTAGTGAGCCACCGCTCCCCCACTTGATGCCTTGTACACCACCCAATGCAGGAATGAGCTAAAACACTCGAACAGGGAACAGGACAATGAGCAGCCCATTGGCAAGCACCTGTCCACGTAATATTCCCCTTCAAACTTCATGCCCATTAGTCTGAACGCCGAAGGGTACAGTGGTAGCAGCCAGAAAGCTGACTCAATATCTAGCTTCGCTAGCAGTGCACCCGGCCCACAAGCCCTGACCACGTCTAGCGCACAATCAAATGATTGATAGTGCACAGAACTAAGCACTGGGTCAATGGCGTCGTTAACTGACTCTCCTTTTGGGAAAGAAAGGTGATGTATCAACCTGACCTTCCCTTCCTCTTTTTTGGGCACCACTCCCAATGGGGAGATCACCAGATCTTCCAACGGGCAGGTGGAGAATGGCCCAGACACCCTGCCCAGCGCCACCTCTTTAGCCAACTTTTCCCTAACTACCTGCGGGAATTCGTAGGCTGTTTTCAAATTCCTGTGCACTGGAGAACCCACAACCTGCCCAGTGAGACGTATACGGAAACCCCATTCCAACCCTGACCTCAGCAGCTCAGCTGCCCCCCTGTCAGGGTAGTTCGCCAGCCATATCAACATGGCTTGCAACCTAAGCAGAGTTGGTGCTCTTGACTGTAACTCCCGACTTAGGCGTGATTTTGGACTGTCCCAGGTCCTTTCGCTTTCCACAATCTGCGCCTGTGTGGGGCCCTGCACAGTATTTGCAGATGTGATGAAAGGAGCAGCTGCTCCCCCTATCACACTGCTTCTCCTGGAATTTCCAGCACTCCCTTCCTTTCCTGCCAAGCCGTGCCCCTTGGCATGGCGGCGCTTGACGTGACGCCACAGGAGAGGGAGAACCACCCTCCACTCCCAGTTTGGACCACAAATGCATATCTTGTGTCCCAAAGTGCAGCAGAGGGTTACCTACCATCTTCCTCCTAAAGGCCATGTCGTATTCACGCCATGCGCCTTCCTTGAATCTCGTACGGATATCCTCTATGGTATCCTGGTACTTAAAAAGGTTGTGCCCCTGCAATGGCCATCTGTCCACATAGCATGCGGCCAGTACTCAGAAGTATTTAAGCCATTCCTCGTACGTCTCTGGCCTACGCACTTTCTTTGGGCCTGAGCCATCCGCTGCTCTTTCTTTAGCCCTAAACATGTCTAGAGAGAGCTCGAAAACATTAACGTAACTGCCCTCCTGTATCTTTTTAACAACCTTCAATTTTAGATGGCCATACAGCGAGTGGACCAAACAGGGGTAAGTGTCCCCCTGCACCGCCACTTTACGTGGCACCGGGCCCGCTGTCGCTATCGTGCCTCCTAAAGCTTGCGACCCCTGTACCTCCAGTGTCTGATTCCTAGCACCTGCCCTGTCTTTTGCTTAAGCCGCCTCCATCTTCTTGATCCACCTAAACATCCTGCGCTGACCCTTCCCCACTAACCCGAGGTCCTCCCCGCTATCAGACCCTGACCCACTTGTGGAAGACCCCGTGTCAGTGTGCATAATGTCTGGTGCATGGCACTCACCATCGCCTTGTATTCCTGCTCCTGAAGGAGTTGCTGGTACCGCAGCACTCTGGACTCCGCTGGGCCCTGCCACTGCTAGGGCGCTGCTCGAGCTTGATGCCATCCCTGCTGTTGTGCTTGCTGGAACCTGATGAGACAAAACAACTTGGAGAGTACTCCGGTCTGCGAGAGGAGCAACAGTTGAAGCATCCTCTCTCCCCTCTCCCTGTCTCCCCCCAGCCGACATACCAAGAACATTAGCCACAGCATTTCTGATAACCACCTCCTGCGCAGCCCCCTCCCGGGCGTGAACACTAA
The DNA here is from genome assembly GCF_027579735.1 of Bombina bombina. Lineage (NCBI taxonomy): Eukaryota > Metazoa > Chordata > Amphibia > Anura > Bombinatoridae > Bombina > Bombina bombina. Next base: position 844,664,428 of record NC_069500.1, on the reverse strand, counting down.
ACCCAGGCTGGGGCCTCGCAGTATCCACAACACGTAACGCTGCCTCTACAGCTCTCCTGATCATATCCTCATCCACACCACCATGTGATTGCCCACCTCTCAGTGTCTGCCCCCTATCATACTGCATCTCATTCAGCACATCACCCTGTCTCACAAATCCCCCAGACCTAAACTGAGTAGATCCCTCATAGCCATGCGTTATCCCCGCATGTACCCACCCCCTATGTGGTCCATGCATCATTCGTGTCTCCAATCGACCATGTGTCCCCTCAGGCCTACCGGCCTCTGATAATGCCTCTGCGCTCGCATACATCTGGCTCATGCCCCCTCTCATGCAAGCTTGGCCAAATGTGTCCCCTCCACCTTTGCGCCGTTCTGCTGCACCACTCTCACTCACATCAACCGCGGGCCTTTGCCCTTCACTGCATCTATCTTGAGCCAACGCCTGCGCGCTAGTTCTAGGCCGCTCTCTAGGCCCTCCAACTGAACACACCGCTCTGACTGCCACACCTGATGGTCCCGTAGTGGGACTGCGATCTGCCGCCATGCGCGCATGCGCACTATTAACAGGCATACCCACGTGAGGATCAACTGCGCCACTCGCTCTCCGCCCAGCACCCGGACCATCAGACATGCCCCTGCCAGGTAAGTCTCCCTCACTGCTCCCCGCCTGCCTAACTGTTGCCTCGCCCACGACCGGAAGTCCCCCCAAGTTACCTGTGGGGCTCCGGTCACGCGAGGCAGTCCTCTCCCGGTCATGTCCTCCCTCAAAATGGCGGCCGCGATCTCCCTCCTCCTCAGAACTCTCGGAGGAGGAGATCTTGTGGGAACCGCCATTCGAAGGGCCAGACTCCGCTGCACACTCTGCAATGTTACTGGGCCCTGGGCTTGCTCCCTCACCCCCGGCAGCCCCGGTGACAGCCGTGCCCAGCCCCTGCCCCCCCCCCCGTGGGGAACCATAATTAAAAGACTGGGCTAAGGCCAAGACCGCCGCCATGGCCGCCGGCGGCAAGGCTGCAAATTGCCCCACCAGGCTGGCCCCAGCCTCCGCTGGGGGTACGGGACCCTGTAATGTCCCTTGGCCACTCTCAGGCCCCACCATAGACCCCCTCCCAGATGCGACAACCCTGCCAGTCTGC